>NW_024470847.1:405829-408329 GCF_017639515.1 Carcharodon carcharias
ACCCCAACTAGGGCTATCTGTACCTTCACCCCCCACCCCACCCCAACTACGGCTATCTGTACCTTCACCCCACCGCACCCCCACTAGTGCTCTCTGTAGCTTCACACCACCCCACCTCCACTTGGGCCATTTGTACCTACAACCCACCCCCACCCCCACTAGGGCTATCTGTACCTTCACCCCCCCCCCACCCCCACTAGGGCTATCTGTACCTTCACCCACCCCACCCCGACTAGGGCTATCTGTACCTTCACCCCACCCCACCCCCCACTAGGGCTATCTGTACCTTCACCCCACCCCACTAGGGCTATCTGTACCTTCACCTCACCCCAAATAGGGCTAAACTGTACCTTCACCCCACCCCCAATAGGGCTATCTGTACCTTCACCCACCCCCACTAGGGCTATCTGTACCTTCCCCCCCCCCACTAGGGCTATCTGTACCCTCACCCCACACCCACTAGGACTATCTGTACCTTCACCCCACCCCTACTAGGGCTATCTGTACCTTCACCCTACCCCACCAACACTAAGGCTATCTGTACCTTCATCCCACCCCCAGTAGGGCTATCTGTATCTTCACCCCACCCCCACTAGAGTTATCTGTACCTTCCCCCACCCCACCCAACTAGGGCTATCTGTAATTTTCCCCCGCCCCCACTAGGGCTATCTGAACCTTCACCCCCACCCCCACTAGGGCTATCTGTACCTTCACCCTACCCCACCAACACTAGGACTATCTGTACCTTCACCCCACACCCACTAGGGCTATCTGTACCTTCACCCCAACCCACCCCCCTCTAGGGCTATCTGTACCTTCACCCAACCTCCACTAGAGCTATCTGTACCTTCACCCCACCCCCACTAGGGCTATCTGTACCTTCACCCCACCCCCACTAGGACTATCTATACCTTCACCTCACCCCACCCCCACTAGGGCTATCTGTACCTTCACCCCTCCCCTACTAGGGCACTCTGTACCTTCCCCCACCCCCTAGGGCGATCTGTACCTTCACGCCACCCCCACTAGGGCTATTTGTACCTTCACCCCACCCCCACTAGGGCTATCTGTACCTTCCCCACACCCCACCCAAACTAGGGCTATCTGTACCTTCACCCCACCACACCCCCACTCGGGCTATCTGTACCTTCACCCCACACCCACTAGGGCTATCTGTACCTTCAACACCCCCACTAGGGCTATCTGTACCCTTCACCCCTACCCGACTAGGGATAATCTGTACCTTCCCCCCACCCCCACTAGGGCGATCTGTACTTCACGCCACCCCCACCCCCACTAGGGTATCTGTACCTTCACCCCACCCCCACTAGGGCTATCTGTACCTTCCCCACTCCCCACCCAACTAGGGCTATATGTACCCTTCACCCCCACCCCACCCCCACTCGGGCTATCTGTACCTTCACCCCCACACCCACTAGGGCTATCTGTACCTTCACCCCCATCCCCACTAGGGCTATCTGTACCTTCACCCCACTCCCACTAGGGCTATCTGTACATTCACCCCACCCCACCCCCACTAGGGGGCTCTCTGTACCTTCACCCGACCCCAACCCCACCCCCACTTGGCTATCTGTACCTTCACCCCACTCCCACCCCTACTAGGGCTATCTGTACCTTCACCCCCCCCACATAGGGCTATCTGTACCTTCACCCCCACCCCCACCAGGGCTATCTGTACCTTCACCACACCCCCACTAGGGCTATCTGTACCTTCACCCCACCCACACTAGGGCTCTCTGTACCTTCAAACCACCCCCCACTAGGGCTATCTGTACATTCACCCCACCCCACCCCCACTAAGGCTATCTGTACCTTCATCCCACCCCCACTAGGGCTATCTGCATCTTCACCCACCCACACTAGCGCTATCTGCACCTTCACCGCACCCCATTAGGGCTATCTGTACCTTCACCCCCACCCCATCCCAACTAGGGCTATCTGTACCTTCACCCCACCCAACTGGGGCTATCTGTAAGTTGCTCGATCTGCTTTCTCCCCTTAATGAACACATTCCTTAGATAATATCACCACTTTCAACATCTTTCTCCTTTTGTCTGTGACATCATGGTTATCTCCACGATCACTGTCCTCTGTCCAGCTCTACCCTACCCTACCCTGTCCCAGCCCCTAAACCCCTAACCCAACCCTAACCCTAACCCTAATCCCTACCCAACCCTAACCCTAACTATAAACCTAAACCCAACACTAACCCCAACCCTAACCCTAATCCAAACCCTAACCCAACCCTAACCCCCTAACCCTAACCCAAACCTAACCCCAATCCTAACCCCCTAACCCTAACCCAACCCTACGACTAATCCTAACCCTAACTTAACCCCTACCCTAAACTTAATTCTAACCCTCACCCTAACCCCTAACCTAACCCCCTACCCAAAGCCCCCAACCCAAAACCACTAACCACCTAACCGTAACCCTAACCCTAACCCTATATACAGCTCCACCTGTCCCAACCCCTAGC
>NW_024470847.1:410829-450829 GCF_017639515.1 Carcharodon carcharias
AGAGACAGACAGAAAGAGAGAGAGAGACAAACAGAAAGAGAGAGACAGACAGACAGAGAGAGAGACAAACAGAAAGAGAGAGAGAGACAGAAAGAGAGAGAGACAGACAGAAAGAGAGAGAGAGACAAATAGAAAGAGAGAGAGAGACAAACAGAAAGAGAGAGACAGACAGAAAGAGAGAGACAAACAGAGAGAGAGACAAACAGAGAGAGAGACAAACAGAAAGAGAGAGAGAGACAGAAAGAGAGAGACAGAAAGAGAGAGAGAGACAGACAGAAAGAGAGAGAGAGACAAACAGAAGAGAGAGAGAGACAAACAGAAAGAGAGAGAGAGACAAACAGAAAGAGACAAACAGAAAGAGAGAGACAGACAGACAGAAAGAGAGAGAGACAAACAGAAAGAGAGAGAGACAAACAGAAAGAGAGAGAGACAGACAGAAAGAGAGACAGACAGACAGAAAGAGAGACAGACAGACAGAAAGAGAGAGAGACAAACAGAAAGAGAGAGACAGACAGACAGAAAGAGAGAGAGAGACAAACAGAAAGAGAGAGAGACAAACAGAAAGAGAGAGAGACAGAAAGAGAAAGAGAGAGAGACAGCCAGAAAGAGAAAGAGAGAGAGACAGCCAGAAAGAGAAAGAGAGAGAGACAGCCAGAAAGAGAAAGAGAGAGAGACAGCCAGAAAGAGAGAGAGAGACAGCCAGAAAGAGAGACAGAGAGAGGTTTAGGGATGGAAATTTGATGTTGCAAACACAAGGGATTCAAGGTGGTTTATATATAGAATAACAGACACCCGGGAGTGAGTTACAGACTGGAATCTAATCGAGGGGTTCTGGGTGGTTTATATATAGAATAACAGATACCCGGGAGTGAGTTACAGACTGGAATCTAATCGAGGGGTTCAGGGTGGTTTATATATAGAATAACAGATACCTGGGCGTGAGTTACAAACTGAAATCTAATCGAGGGGCTCGGGGTGGTTTCTATATAGAATAACAGATACCCGGGAGTGAGTTACAGACTGGAATCTAATCGAGGGGTTCGGGTTGGGTTATATATAGAATAACAGATACCCGGGAGTGAGTTACAGACTGGAATCTAATCGAGGGGTTCGGGATGGTTTATATATAGAATAACAGATACCCGGGAGTGAGTTACAGACTAGAATCTAATCGAGGGGTTTGGGGTGGATTATATATAGAATAACAGATACTCGGGAGTGATTACACAATGGAATTTAATCGAGGGGTTCAGGGAGGTTTATATATAGAATAACAGATACCCAGGAGTGAGTTACAGACTGGAATCTAATCGAGGGGTTCGGGGGGTTTATATATAGAAAAACAGATTCCCGGGAGTGAGTTACAGACTGGAATCTAATCGAGGGGTTTGGGGTGGTTTATATATAGAATAACAGATACCCGGAAGTGAGTTACAGTCTGGAATCTAATCGAGGGGTTCTGGGTGGTTTATATATAGAATAACAGATACCCAGGAGTGAGTTACAGTCTGGAATCTAATCGAGGGGTTCGGGGTGGTTTATATATCGAATAACAGATACCCGGGAGTGAGTTACAGTCTGGAATCTAATCGAGGGGTTCTGGGTGGTTTATATATAGAATAACAGATACCCAGGAGTGAGTTACAGTCTGGAATCTAATTGAGGGGTTCTGGGTGGTTTATATATAGAATAACAGATACACGGGAGTGATTACACAATGGAATTTAATCGAGGGGTTCAGGGAGGTTTATATATAGAATAACAGATACCCAGGAGTGAGTTACAGACTGGAATCTAATCGAGGGGTTCGGGGGGTTTATATATAGAAAAACAGATTCCCGGGAGTGAGTTACAGACTGGAATCTAATCGAGGGGTTCGGGGTGGTTTATATATAGAATAACAGATACCCGGGAGTGAGTTACAGTCTGGAATCTAATCGAGGGGTTCTGGGTGGTTTATATATAGAATAACAGATACCGGGAGTGAGTTACAGTCTGGAATCTAATCGAGGGGTTTGGGGTAGATTATATATAGAATAACAGATACTCGGGAGTGATTACACAATGGAATTTAATCGAGGGGTTCAGGGAGGTTTATATATAGAATAACAGATACCCAGGAGTGAGTTACAGACTGGAATCTAATCGAGGGGTTCAGGGAGGTTTATATATAGAATAACAGATACCCAGGAGTGAGTTACAGTCTGGAATCTAATCGAGGGGTTCGGGGTGGTTTATATATCGAATAACAGATACCCAGGAGTGAGTTACAGTCTGGAATCTAATTGAGGGGTTCTGGGTGGTTTATATATAGAATAACAGATACACGGGAGTGAGTTACAGACTGGAATCTAATCGAGGGGTTCGGGGTGGTTTATATATAGCATAACAGATACCCGGGAGTGAGTTACAGACTGGAATCTAATCGAGGGGTTCGGGGTGGTTTTATATGTAGAATAACAGATATCCGGGGGTGAGTTACAGACTGGAATCTATTCGAGAGGTTCGGGGTGGTTTATATATAGAATAACAGATACCCGGGAGTGAGTTACAGACTGGAATGTATTCGAGAGGTTCGGGGTGGTTTATATATAGAATAACAGATACCCGGGAGTGAGTTACAGACTGGAATCTATTCGAGAGGTTCGGGGTGGTTTATATATAGAATAACAGATACCCGGGAGTGAGTTACAGACTGGAATCTAATCGAGGGGTTCGGGGTGGTTTTATATGTAGAATAACAGATACCCGGGAATCTGGAACGTAACCTCTCTGGAGAGAGGGGCAGGTATCGGTTGATTTTGGAGCGTGTATGAGGTTGATCTGTTGTGACTCTTTCCAACTCTTTCACTGAGCCAGGAGTTGGATCTTTTTGAAGAATGCCTGGTCTAAGGAGCCTGTGATCATGACATCCCTCGCCATAGGATCCATTGGTAAGTCAGTGAGAAAGAGAGAGAGAGAGAGGGGGCAGGCGGGAGCTGATGGAAGGTTAGTGGGGCAGTGAGAGGTGTGTTGGGGCAGAGAGAGGGGTGTTGGGGCAGAGAGACGGGTTGGGGGGGCAGAGAGATGGGGGTGCTGGGGGCGCAGAGAGAGGGGTGTTGGGGGGCAGAGAGAGGGGGTGTTGGGGGGCAGAGAGAGGGGGTTGGGGGGCAGAGAGAGGGGATGGGGCAGAGAAAGGGGGTGTTGGGGCAGAGAGAGGGGTGCTGGGGGGCAGAGAGAGGGGTTGGCGGGGCAGAAAGAGGGGGTGTTGGGGGGCAGAAAGAGAGGGGTTTGTGGGGCAGAGAGAGGGGCTTGTGGGGCAGAGAGAGGGGTTTGGGGGGCAGAGAGAGGGTGTTGGAGGGGCAGAGAGAGGGGGTGTTGGGGGGGCAGAGAGAGGGGTGTTGGGGGGCAGAGAGAGGGGTGTTGGAGGAGCAGAGAGAGGGGGTGTTGGGGGGGGCAGAGAGAGGGGTGTTGGGGGGCAGAGAGAGGGGGTTTTGGGGGGCAGAGAGAGGGGGTTTTGGGGGGAAGAGAGAGTGGTTTGGAGGGGCAGAGAGGGGGTGTTGGGGGGGCAGAGAGGGGGTGCTGGGGGGGCAGAGAGAGGGGTGTTGGGGGGGACAGAGAGGGGGTTTGGGGGGGCAGAGAGGGGGTGTTGGGGGGCAGAGAGAGGGGGTGTTGGGCGGCAGAGAGGGGGTTTGGGGGAGGCAGAGAGGGGGTGCTGGGGGGGCAGAGAGGGGGTGTTGGGGGGCAGAGAGAGGGGGTGTTGGGCGGCAGAGAGGGGGTTTGGGGGAGGCAGAGAGGGGGTGCTGGGGGGGCAGAGAGAGGGGTGTTGGGGGGCAGAGAGAGGGGTGTTGGGGGGGACAGAGAGGGGGTTTTGGGGGGGCAGAGAGGGGGTGTTGGGGGGCAGAGAGAGGGGGTGTTGGGGGCAGAGCGGGGGTGTTGGGGGGCAGAGCGGGGGTGTTGGGGGGGCAGAGAGGGGGTGTTGGGGGGGCAGAGAGGGGGTGTTGTGGGGCAGAGAGAGGGGAGTTGGGGCAGAGAGGGGGATTTGGGGGGGGCAGAGAGGGGGTGTTGGGGGGGCAGAGAGGGGGTGTTGGGGGGCAGAGAGGGGGTGTTGTGGGGCAGAGAGGGGGTGTTGGGGGGGCAGAGAGAGGGGAGTTGGGGCAGTGAGGGGGTGTTGGGGGCGCAGAGAGGGGGTGTTGGGGGGCAGAGAGAGGGTGTTGGGGCAGAGAGGGGGGTGTTGGGGGGCAGAGCGGGGGTGTTGGGGGGCAGAGCGGGGGTGTTGGGGGGGGGGCAGAGAGGGGGTGTTGGGGGGCAGAGAGAGGATGTTGGGGGGCAGAGAGAGGATGTTGGGGCAGAGAGGGGGTGTTGGGGGGGCAGAGAGGGGGTGTTGGGGGGGGAGAGAGGGGGTGTTGGGGGGGCAGAGAGGGGGTGTTGGGGGGGCAGAGAGGGGGTGTTGGGGGGGCAGAGAGGGGGTGTTGGGGCAGAGAGGGGGTGTTGGGGGGGCAGAGAGGGGGTGTTGGGGGGGGAGAGAGGGGGTGTTGGGGGGGCAGAGAGAGGGGTGTTGGGGGGCAAAGAGGGGGTGTTGGGGGGGCAGAGAGAGGGGGTGTTGGTGGGGCAGAGAGAGGGGGTGTTGGGGGGGCAGAGAGAGGGGGTGTTGGGGGGGCAGAGAGAGGGGGTGTTGGGGGGGCAGAGAGAGGGGTTGGGGGGGGCAGAGAGAGGGTGTTGGTGGGGCAGAGAGAGGGGGTGTTGGGGGGGCAGAGAGAGGGTGTTGGGGCAGAGAGGGGATGTTGGGGCAGAGAGGGGGTGTTGGGGGGGCAGAGAGGGGCTGTTGGGGGGGCAGAGAGAGAGGATGTTGGGGCAGAGAGGGGGTGTTGGGGGGGCAGAGAGGGGGTGTTGGGGGGGCAGAGAGGGGGTGTTGGGGGGGCAGAGAGGGGGTGTTGGGGGGGCAGAGAGGGGGTGTTGGGGGGGCAGAGAGGGGGTGTTGGGGGGCAGAGAGGGGTGTTGGGGCAGAGAGGGGGTGTTGGGGCAGAGAGGGGGTGTTGGGGCAGAGAGGGGGTGTTGGGGCAGAGAGGGGGTGTTCGGGCAGAGGGGCTGTTGGGGGGGCAGAGAGAGGGGGTTGGGGGGGCAGAGAGAGGGGGTTGGGGGGGCAGAGAGAGGGGGTTGGGGGGGCAGAGAGAGGGGGTTGGGGGGGCAGAGAGAGGGGGTTGGGGGGGCAGAGAGAGGGGGTTGGGGGGGCAGAGAGAGGGGGTTGGGGGGGCAGAGAGAGGGGGTTGGGGCAGAGAGGGTGTGTTGGGGGGGCAGAGAGAGGGGGTTGGGGGGGCAGAGAGAGGGGGTTGGGGGGCAGAGAGAGGGGGTTGGGGGGGCAGAGAGAGGAGGTTGGGGGGGTTAGAGAGAGGGGGTTGGGAGTGCAGAGAGAGGGGCTTCGGGGGGCAGAGAGGGGGTTAGTAGAGCAGACTCTTTCCGGCTCTCCCCTCCCCACCCCCCAGCGAGGGGTCAGTCCCCACGGGGAGGACCCATCCCCCTCCCCCCCCAGCGAGGGGTCAGTCCCCACGGGGAGACACATCCCCCTCCCCCCCCAGCGAGGGGTCAGTCCACCCCCTCAGTGCAGGAGTCGGGTTGCTGTGTGTGTCTGATGGTTATAGTGGGTGTGATGTTTTACAGCGTTAATCACAGCAGCGGTGAGTCCAATGGCAGATACACAGGCTCGTCTGAACAAGGCTGTTCCCTACAAATATCCAGGTAGGATCTGGGACAGAGACAGTCCCACCGTGACACTCTTGATATATCCCTCAACCTCACCCCCCACCCCTCACCTCCCCACCCCCTCACTGTAACACTCTGATATACAACACACCCCTCACTGTAACACTCTGATATACTCCACACCTCTCACTGTAACACTCTGATATACCCCACACCCCTCACTGTAACACTCTGGTATACCCCACACCCCTCACTGTAACACTCTGATATACCCCACACACCCCTAACTGTAACACTCTGATATACTCCACACCCCTCACTGTAACACTCTGATATACCCCACACCCCTCACTGTAACACTCTGATATACTCCACACCCCTCACTGTAACACTCTGGTATACCCACACCCCTCACTGTAACACTCTGCTATACCCACACCCCTCACTGTAACACTCTGATATACTCCACACCCCTCACTGTAACACTCTGATATACTCCACACCCTTCACTGTAACACTCTGATATACTCCACACCCCTCACTGTAACACTCTGATATACTCCACACCCCTCACTGTAACACTCTGATATACTCCACACCCCTCACTGTAACACTCTGATATACTCCACACCCCTCACTGTAACACTCTGATATACTCCACACCCCTCACTGTAACACTCTGATATACACCACACCCCTCACTGTAACACTCTGATATACACCACACCCCTCACTGTAACACTCTGATATACTCCACACCCCTCACTGTAACACTCTGATATACTCCACACCCCTCACTGTAACACTCTGATATACTCCACACCCCTCACTGTAACACTCTGATATACCCCACACTCCTCACTGTAACACTCTGATATATCCCACACACCTCACTGTAACACTCTGATATATCCCACACTCCTCACTGTAACACTCTGATATATCCCACACCCCTCACTGTAACACTCTGATATACTCCACACCCCTCACTGTAACACTCTGATATATCCCACACCCCTCACTGTAACACTCTGATATACACCACACCCCTCACTGTAACACTCTGATATGCTCCACACCCCTCACTGTAACACTCTGATATATCCCACACTCCTCACTGTAACACTCTGATATACACCACACCCCTTACTGTAACACTCTGATATATCCCACACCCCTCACTGTAACACTCTGATATATCCCACACCCCTCACTGTAACACTCTGATATATCCCACACCCCTCACTGTAACACTGATATATCCCACACCCCTCACTGTAACACTCTGATATATCCCACACCCCTCACTGTAACACTCTGATATATCCCACACCCCTCACTGTAACACTGAGATATCCCACACCCCTCACTGTAACATTCTGATATATCCCACACCCCTCACTGTAACACTCTGATATATCCCACACCCCTCACTGTAACATTCTGATATATCCCACACCCCTCACTGTAACACTCTGATATATCCCACACCCCTCACTGTAACACTCTGATATATCCCACACCCCTCACTGTAACATTCTGATATATCCCACACCCCTCACTGTAACACTCTGATATATCCCACACCCCTCACTGTAACACTCTGATATACACCACACCCCTCACTGTAACACTCTGATATACCCCACACCCCTCACTGTAACACTCTGATACAGCCCACACCCCTCACTGTAACACTCTGATATACCCCACACCCCTCACTGTAACACTCTGATATACCCCACACCCCTCACTGTAACACTCTGATATATCCCACACCCCTCACTGTAACGCTCTGATATATCCCACACCCCTCACTGTAACACTCTGATATACCCCACACCCCTCACTGTAACAATCTGATATACCCCACACCCCTCACTGCAACACTCTGATATACCCCACACCCCTTACTGTAACACCCTGATATATCCCACACCCCTCACTGTAACACTCCGATGTATCCCACACCCCCCACTGTAACACTCTGATATATCCAACACCCCTCACTGTAAGACTCTGATATACCCCACACCCCTTACTGTAACACTCTGATATACCCCACACCCCTCACTGTAACACACTGATATACCCCACACCCCTCACTGTAACACTCTGATATGCCTCACACCCCACACTGTAACATTCTGATATACCTCAAACCCCTCACTGTAACAGTCTGATATATCCCACACCCCTCACTGTAATACTCTGAAATACCCCACACCCCCCACTGTAACACTCTGATATACCCACACACCCCTCAGTGTAACACTCTGATATACCCCACACATCTCACTGTAACACTCTGATATACCCACACACCTCACTGTAACACTCTGATATACCCACACCCCTCACTGTAACACTCTGATATACCCCACACTCCTCCCTGTTCAGTATCTGTTTGTAACGCACCTGTTTTTGTGCTCTGTCTCTCTCTCTACCTGAATTCTGACCGTTTCTTCCTTGGTCTCTCACCAGTCCCTGTCCGGGATGATGGGAACATGCCAGACATACCTTCCCACCCTAGTGACAAGATCGGACCATCGCTGGAGTGGATGAAGAAACTTTGAGATGGAGTTTGCTCAGTTGATGTCCTGTCTTGAAGCTGTGTATTTATATTCCCTTCAATAGAAATTCCAATAACAGTGCGATTAAACTGTGTGGTGCTGACATGAATAGAATTTCCTGTTCTCTTCCTGGCTGTCACCTGCTTGCTCCCATCTTTCAAGCGATTGTTTCATAAGAAAGAGTATTTATATTGTCCTTTTGATGTAACAAAACCTTCCGCTGCACAAGATTGGCCGGGTGGTTAACAGTGAGGTTGAGTGTCTTGGGCTACAGGAAGATATAGACGGGATGGTCAAATGGGCAGATAAGTGGCAGATGGAACTTAACCCTGAAAAGTCTGAGATGATACACTTTGGAAGGAGTAATTTGACAAGGAAGTATTCAATGAACGGCATGACACTAGGAAGTTCTGAGAAACAAAGGGACCTTGGCGTGTGTGTCCATAGATCTCTGAAGGCGGAGGGGCATGTTAGTGGGGTGGTGAAAAAGGCATATGGGACACTTGCCTTTATCAATCGAGGCATAGATTACAAAAGTAGGGAGGTGATGTTGGAGTTGTATAGAACCTTGGTGAGGCCACAGCTGGAGTACTGTGTGCAGTTCTGGTCACCACATTATTGGAAGGATGTGATTGACCTGGAGGGGGTGCAGAGGAGATTCACCAGGATGTTGCCTGGGATGAAACATTTAAGTTATGGAGAGAGGTCGGATAGACTTGGGTTGTTTTGGTTGGAGCAGAGAAGACTGAGGGGCGACCTGATCGAGGTGGACAAGATTATGAGCGGCATGGACAGGGGGGATAGTTGAAGGGTCAGTCACGAGGGGGACACAAGTTCAAGGTGAGGGGGGCAGGAGGTTTAGGGGGGATGTGAGGAGAAGCTTTTTTACCCAGAGGGTGGGGAGGGTCTGGAATGCGCTGCCTGGGAGGGTGCTGGAGGTAGGTTAGCCTCACATCCTTTAAAAAGCACCTGGATGAGCACTTGGCACCTCATAAACATTCAAGGCTATGGGGCCAAGTGCTGGTCAATGGGATTAGGGAGGTAGCTCAGGTGTTTCTCACAGGTCGTTGCAGACTCGATGGGCCGAAGGGCCTCTTCTGCACTGTGTGATTCTGTGACTACAGAACGACATTATGGAGCGCGGTTTGACCCTGAACCATGTGAGGGGATGTCAGGGACAGGGAACCACAACCTCGGTCAGAGAGGGAGGTTTTAAGGAGTGTCTTAAAGGAGAGAGAGAGACAGTGACAGGGAGAGAGTGTGAGAGGCAGAGAAAGAGAGAGACAGAAAGAGGGACAGTGTGAGAGAGAGGCAGACAGAGAAAGGGACTGTGAGAGAGAGAGGCAGACAGAAAGGGACAGTGTGAGAGAAAGGCAGACAGAAAGAGGGACAGTGTGAGAGAGAGGCAGACAGAGAAAGGGACAGTGTGAGAGAGGCAGACAGAAAGAGGGACAGTGTGAGAGAGAAGCAGACAGAGAAAGAGGGACAGTGTGAGAGAGGCAGACAGAGAAAGAGGGACAGTGTGAGAGAGAGAGGCAGATAGAGAAAGAGGGACTGAGAGAGAGAGGCAGACAGAAAGAGGGACAGTGTGAGAGAGAGAGGCAGACAGAAAGAGGGACAGTGTGAGAGAGAGGCAGACAGAGAAAGAGGGACAGTGTGAGAGAGAGGCAGACAGAAAGAGGGACAGTGTGAGAGAGAGGCAGACAGAAAGAGGGACAGTGTGAGAGGCAGACAGAGAAAGAGGGACAGTGAGAGAGGGGCAGACAGAAAGAGGGACGGTGTGAGAGGCAGTGAAAGGGGCAGTGAGAGAGACAGAAAGAGGGACAGTGTGAGAGAGAGAGACAGAAAGAGGGACAGAGAGAGAGGCAGAGAAAGAGGGACAGTGTGAGAGAGGCAGACAGAAAAAGGACAGTGTGAGAGAGAGACAGCGAAAGGGACAGTATGAGAGAGAGAGACAGAAAGGGACAGTGAGAGAGAGACAGAAAGAGGACAGTGTGAGAGAGGCAAACAGAAAAAGGGACAGTGTGAGAGAGAGAGACAGAAAAAGGGACAGTGTGAGAGAGAGAGACAGAGAAAGAGGGACAGTGTGAGAGAAAGGCAGACAGAGAAAGAGGGACAGTGTGAGACAGGTAGAGAGACAAAGAGGGACAGTGTGAGAGAGGCAGAGACAAAGAGGGACAGTGTGAGAGAGAGGCAGACAGAGAAAGAGGGACAGTGAGAGAGGCAGAGAGAAAGTGGGACAGTGTGAGAGAGGCAGACAGAGAAAGAGGGACAGAGAGAGAGGCAGAGAGAAAGAGGGACAGTGTGAGAGAGGCAAACAGAGAAAGCGACAATGAGAGAGAGGCAGACAGAGAAAGAGGGACAGTGAGAGAGGCAGACAGAGAAAGAGGGACAGTGAGAGAGGCAGAGAGAAAGAAGGACAGAGAGAGAGGCAGAGAGAAAGGGACTGTGAGAGAGAGGCAGACAGAGAAAGAGGGACAGTGAGAGAGAGGCAGACAGAGAAAGAGGGACAGTGAGAGAGGCAGAGAGAAAGAGGGACAGTGAGAGAGGCAGAGAGAAAGAGGGACATTGTGAGAGAGAGGCAGACAGAAAGGGACAGTGTGAGAGAGAGGCAGACAGAGAAAGAGGGACAGTGAGAGAGAGGCAGACAGAGAAAGAGGGACAGTGTGAGAGAGGCAGAGAGAAAGAGGGACAGTGTGAGAGAGAGGCAGACAGAGAAAGAGGGACAGTGTGAGAGAGAGGCAGACAGAGAAAGAGGGACAGTGAGAGAGAGGCAGACAGAGAAAGAGGGACAGTGTGAGAGAGAGGCAGACAGAGAAAGAGGGACAGTGTGAGAGAGAGGCAGACAGAGAAAGAGGGACAGTGTGAGAGAGAGAGGCAGATAGAGAAAGAGGGACAGTGAGAGAGGCAGACAGAGAAAGACTGTGAGAGAGAGAGACAGATAGAAAGACAGTGTGAGAGAGAGACGCAGACAGAGAAAGAGAGGCCAACAATTTCTGTTCTCAGGCTTAGGGAACATCTGGTAAATGGGTGGGGGATTGGGGGTGAGGAACTGAGGGATCTGGTGGACAGATATACAACTCTCACCAAGACGTAGAAGCACAGGTTCCCGAGGGCCACTGAATAACACTATTACAAACAGGGGTGCAGTTCCACAAATTAGGGATGGAATGTAAAACCTCGGTTAGACCACACTGGGAGCACCGTGCACAGTTCTGGTCTCCGTATCCCCTCGGTTAGACCACACTGGGAGCACCGTGCACAGTTCCGGTCTCCGTATCCCCTCGGTTAGACCACACTCTGAGCACCGTGCACAGTTCCGGTCTCCATATACTCCTCGGTTAGACCACACTGGGAGCACCGTGCACAGTTCCGGTCTCCGTATACCCCTCGGTTAGACCACACTGGGAGCACCGTGCACAGTTCCGGTCTCCGTATCCATCGGTTAGACCACACACGGAGCACCGTGCACAGTTCCGGTCTCCGTAGCCCTCGGTTAGACCACACTGGGAGCACCGTGCACAGTTCCGGTCTCCGTATCCCTCGGTTAGACCACACTCGGAGCACCGTGCACAGTTCCGGTCTCCGTATCCCCCTTGTTTAGACCACACTCGGAGCACCGTGCACAGTTCCGGTCTCCGTATCCCTCGGTTAGACCACACTCGGAGCACCGTGCACAGTTCCGGTCTCCGTATCCCTCGGTTAGACCACACTCGGAGAACCGTGCACAGTTCCGGTCTCCGTATCCCTCGGTTAGACCATGCTCGGAGCACCGTGCACAGTTCCGGTCTCCGTATCCCTCGGTTAGACCACACTCGGAGCACCGTGCACAGTTCCGGTCTCCGTATCCCCCTCAGTTAGACCACACTCGGAGCACCGTGCACAGTTCCGGTCTCCGTATCCCTCAGTTAGACCACACTCGGAGCACCGTGCACAGTTCCGGTCTCCGTATCCCTTGGTTAGACCACACTGGGAGCAGCGTGCACAGTTCCGGTCTCCGTATCCCCCTTGGTTAGACCACACTGGGAGCACCATGCACAGGTCCATCTCCATATCCCCCACGGTTAGACCACACTGGGAGCACCGTGCACAGTTCCGGTCTCTGTATCCCCCTCGGTTAGACCACACTGGGAGCAGCGTGCACAGTTCCGGTCTCCGTATTCCCCTCGGTTAGACCACACTCAGAGCACCGTGCACAGTTCTGGTCTCCGTATCCCTCGGTTAGACCACACTGGGAGCACTGTGCACAGTTCCGGTCACTGTATCTCTCGGTTAGACCACACTAAGAGCACCGTGCACAGTTCCGTTCTCTATATACTCGGTTAGACTACACTCGCAGCACCGTACACAGTTCCGGTCTCCGTATCCCTCGGTTAGACCACACTCAGAGCACGGTGCACAGTCCCGGTCTCCGTATCCCTCGGTTAGACCACACTCGGAGCACCGTGCACAGTTCCAGTCTCTATATCCTTGGTTAGACTACACTTGGAGCACCGTGCAGAGTTCCGGTCTCCGTATCCCTCAGATAGACCACACTCGGAGCACCGTGCACAGTTCCGGTCTCCGTATCCCTCGGTTAGACCACACTCGGAGCACCGTGCACAGTTCCGGTCTCCGTATCCCTCAGATAGACCACACTCGGAGCACCGTGCACAGTTCCGGTCTCCGTATCCCTCGGTTAGACCACACTCTGAGCACCGTGCACAGTTCCGGTCTCCATATACTCCTCGGTTAGACCACACTGGGAGCACCGTGCACAGTTCCGGTCTCCGTATACCCCTCGGTTAGACCACACTGGGAGCACCGTGCACAGTTCCGGTCTCCGTATCCCTCGGTTAGACCACACACGGAGCACCGTGCACAGTTCCGGACTCCGTAGCCCTCGGTTAGACCACACTGGGAGCACCGTGCACAGTTCCGGTCTCCGTATCCCTCGGTAAGACCACACTCGGAGCACCGTGCACAGTTCCGGTCTCCGTATCCCTCGGTTAGACCACACTGGGAGCAGCGTGCACAGTTCCGGTCTCCGTATCGACCTTGGTTAGACCATACTCGGAGCACCGTGCATAGATCCGGTCTCCGTATCGCCCTCGGTTAGACCACACTGGGAGCACCGTGCACAGATCCGGTCTCCGTATCCCCCTCGGTTAGACCACACTCAGAGCACCGTGCACAGTTCCGGTCTTCGTATCCCTCGGTTAGACCACACTGGGAGCAGCGTGCACAGTCCGGTCTCCGTATCCCCCTCGGTTAGACCACACTCAGAGCACCGTGCACAGTTCTGGTCTCCGTATCCCTCGGTTAGACCACACTGGGAGCACCGTGCACAGTTCCGGTCACTGTATCTCTCGGTTAGACCACACTAAGAGCACCGTGCACAGTTCCGGTCTCCGTATCCCCCTCGGTTAGACAACACTCGGAGCACCGTGCGCAGTTCCGGTCTCAGTGTCCCTCGGTTAGACCATACTCGGAGCACCGTGCACAGTTTCGGTCTCCGTATCCCTCGGTCAGACCACTCGGAGCACCGTGCCACAGTTACGGTCTCTATATACTCGGTTAGACTACACTCGCAGCACCGTGCACAGTTCCGGTCTCCGTATCCCTCAGTTAGACCACACTCGGAGCACCGTGCACAGTTCCGGTCTCCGTATCCCTCGGTTAGACCGCACTCGGAGTACCGTGCATAGTTCCAGTCTCTATATCCTTGGTTAGACTACACTTGGAGCACCGTGCACAGTTCCGGTCTCCGTATCCCTCAGTTAGACCACACTCGGAGCACCGTGCACAGTTCCAGTCTCCCTATCCCTCGGTTAGACCACACTCGGAGCACCGTGCACAGTTCCGGTCTCTCTATCCCTCGGTTAGACCACACTCGGAGCACCGTGCACAGTTCCGGTCTCCCTATCTCTGGTTAGACCATACTCGGAGCACCGTGCACAGTTTCGGTCTCCGTATCCCTCGGTTAGACCACACTCGGAGCACCGTGCACAGTTCCGGTCTCTATATCCTTGGTTAGGACTACACTTGGAGCACCGTGCACAGTTCCGGTCTGCATATCCCTCGGTTAGACCACTCTCGGAGCACTGTGCATAGTTCCGGTCTCCGTATCCCTCAATTAGACCACACTCGGAGCACCGTGCACAGTTTCGGTCTCTATATCCTTGGTTAGACTACACTTGGAGCACTGTGCACAGTTCCAGTCTCCGTATCCCTTAGTTAGACTACACTCGGAGCAGCGTGCACAGTTCCGGTCTCCCTATCCCTCGGTTATACCACACTCGGAGCACCGTGCACGGTTCTGGTCTCCGTATCCCTCGGTTAGACCACACTCGGAGCACCGTGCACAGTTCCGGTCTCCGTATCCTTCGGTTAGACCACACTGGGAACAGCGTGCACAGTTCCGGTCTCCGTATCCCCCTTGGTTAGACCACACTCGGAGCACCGTGCACAGTTCCAGTCTCTATATCCTTGGTTAGACTACACTTGGAGCACCGTGCACAGTTCCGGTCTCCGTATCCCTCAGTTAGACCACACTCGGAGCACCGTGCACAGTTCCGGTCTCCGTATCCCTCGGTTAGACCACACTCGGAGCACCGTGCACAGTTCCGGTCTCCCTATCCCTCGGTTAGACCACACTCGGAGCACCGTGCACAATTCCGGTCTCCGTATCCCTTGGTTAGACCACACTGGGAGCACCGTGCACAGTTCCGATCTCTATATCCTCGGTTAGACCACACTCGGTGCACCGTGCACCGTTCCGGTCTCCGTATCCCTCAATTTGACCACACTCAGAGCACCGTGCACATTTCCGGTCTCCCTATCCCTCGGTTAGACCACACTCGGAGCACCGTGCACAGTTCCGGTCTCCCTATCCCTCGGTTAGACCCCACTCGGAGCACCGTGCACAGTTCCGGTCTCCGTATCCCCTCGGTTAGACCACACTCGGAGCACCGTGCACAGTTCTGGTCTCCTTATCCCTCGATTAGACCACACTCGGAGCACCGTGCACAGTTCCGGTCTCCCTATCCCTTGGTAAGACCACACTCGGAGCACCGTGCACAGTTCCGGTCTCCGTATCCCTCGGTTAGACCACACTGTGAGCACCGTGCACAGTTCCGGTCTCTGTATCCCCCTCGGTTAGACCACAATGGAGCACCGTGCACAGTTCCGGTCTCCGTATCCCTCGGTTAGACCACACTCGGAGCACCGTGCACAGTTCCAGTCTCCGTATCCCTCGGTTAGTCCCACACTGGGAGCAGCGTGCACAGTTCTGGTCTCCGTATCCCCCTTGGTTAGACCACACTCAGAGCACCGTGCACAGTTCCGGTCTCCGTATCCCCCTCAGTTAGACCACACTGGGAGCACCGTGCACAGTTCCGGTCTCCGTATCCCCCTCGGTTAGACCACACTGGGAGCAGCGTGCACAGTTCCGGTCTCCATATCCCCCTTGGTTAGACCACACTCGGAGCACCGTGCACAGTTCCGGTCTCCGTATCCCCCTCGGTTAGACCACACTCGGAGCACCGTGCACAGTTCCAGTCTCTATATCCTTGGTTAGACTACACTTGGAGCACCGTGCACAGTTCCGGTCTCCGTATCCCTCGGTTAGACCACACTCGGAGCACCATGCACAGTTCCGGTCTCCCTATCCCTCGGTTATACCACACTCAGAGCACCGTGCACGGTTCCGGTCTCCCTATCCCTCAGTTAGACCACACTCGGAGCACCGTGCACAGTTCGGTCTCCGTATCCCTCGGATAGACCACAACGGGAGCAGCGTGCACAGTTCCGGTCTCCGTATCCCCCTGGTTAGACCACCCTCGGAGCACTGTGCACAGTGCCAGTCTCTATATCCTCGGTTAGACTACACTCGGAGCACCGTGCACAGTTCCGGTCTCCGTATCCCTCAGTTAGACCACACTCGGAGCACCATGCACAGTTCCGGTCTCCGTATCCCCCACGGTTAGACCACACTCGGAGCACCGTGCACAGTTCCGGTCTCCCTGTCTCCCTCGGTTAGACCACACTCGGAGCACCGGTGCACAGTTCGGTCTCCGTATCCCCTCGGTTAGACCACACTCGGAGCACCGTGCACAGTTCTGGTCTCCATATCCCTCGGTTAGACCACACTGGAGCACCGTGCACAGTTCCGGTCTTGTATCTCCTCAGTTAGACCACACTAAGAGCACCGTGCACAGTTCCGTTCTCTATATACTCGGTTAGACTACACTCGCAGCACCGTACACAGTTCCGGTCTCCGTATCCCTCGGTTAGACCATACTCAGAGCACCGTGCACAGTCCCGGTCTCCGTATCCCTCGGTTAGACCACACTCGGAGCACCGTGCACAGTTCCAGTCTCTATAACCTTGGTTAGACTACACTTGGAGCACCGTGCAGAGTTCCGGTCTCCGTATCCCTCAGATAGACCACACTCGGAGCACCGTGCACAGTTCCGGTCTCCGTATCCCTCGGTTAGACCACACTCGGAGCACCGTGCACAGTTCCGGTCTCCGTATCCCTCAGATAGACCACACTCGGAGCACCGTGCACAGTTCCGGTCTCCGTATCCCTCGGTTAGACCGCACTCGGAGCACCGTGCATAGTTCCAGTCTCTATATCCTTGGTTAGACTACACTTGGAGCACCGTGCACAGTTCCGGTCTCCGTATCCCTCAGTTAGACCACACTCGGAGCACCGTGCACAGTTCCAGTCTCCCTATCCCTCGGTTAGACCACACTCGGAGCACCGTGCACAGTTCCGGTCTCTCTATCCCTCGGTTAGACCACACTCGGAGCACCGTGCACAGTTCCGGTCTCCCTATCTCTTGGTTAGACCATACTCGGAGCACCGTGCACAGTTTCGGTCTCCGTATCCCTCGGTTAGACCACACTCGGAGCACCGTGCACAGTTCCGGTCTCTATATCCTTGGTTAGACTACACTTGGAGCACCGTGCACAGTTCCGGTCTGCATATACCTCGGTTAGACCACACTCGGAGCACCTGTGCATAGTTCCGGTCTCCGTATCCCTCAATTAGACCACACTCGGAGCACCGTGCACAGTTCGGTCTCCTATCTCCTGGTTAGACTACACTTGGAGCACTGTGCACAGTTCCGGTCTCCGTATCCCTCGGTTAGACTACACTCGGAGCAGCCGTGCACAGTTCCGGTCTCCCTATCCCTCGGTTATACCACACTCGGAGCACCGTGCACGGTTCCTGGTCTCCGTATCCTCGGTTACGACCACACTCGGAGCACCGTGCACAGTTCCGGTCTCCGTATCCCTCGGTTAGACCACACTGGAACAGCGTGCACAGTTCCGGTCTCCGTATCCCCCTTGGTTAGACCACACTCGGAGCACCGTGCACAGTTCCGGTCTCCGATATCCCTTGGTTAGACCACACTCGGTGCACCGTGCACAGTTCCGGTCTCCGTATCCCTCGGTTAGACCACACTCGGAGCACCGTTGCACAGTTCCGGTCTCGTATCCCCCTCGGTTAGACCACACTCGGAGCACCGTGCACAGTTCCGGTCTCCCTATCCCCCTCGGTTAGACCACACTCAGAGCACCGTGCACAGTTCCGGTCTCCGTATCCCCTCGGTTAGACCACACTCGGAGCACCGTGCACAGTTCCGGTCTCCGTATCCCCTCGGTTAGACCACACTCGGAGCACCGTGCACAGTTCCGGTCTCCGTATCCCTCAGTTAGACCACACTCAGAGCACCGTGCACATTTCCGGTCTCCCTATCCCTCGGTTAGACCACACTCGGAGCACCGTGCACAGTTCCGGTCTCCGTATCCCCTCGGTTAGACCACACTCTGAGCACCGTGCACAGTTCCGGTCTCCATATACTCCTCGGTTAGACCACACTGGGAGCACCGTGCACAGTTCCGGTCTCCGTATACCCTCGGTTAGACCACACTCGGGAGCACCGTGCACAGTTCCGGTCTCCGTATCCCACGGTTAGACCACACTCGGAGCACCGTGCACAGTTCCGGTCTCCGTAGCCCTCGGTTAGACCACACTGGGAGCACCGTGCACAGTTCCGGTCTCCGTATCCCTCGGTAAGACCACACTCGGAGCACCGTGCACAGTTCCGGTCTCCGTATCCCTCGGTTAGACCACACTGGGAGCAGCGTGCACAGTTCCGGTCTCCGTATCGACCTTGGTTAGACCATACTCGGAGCACCGTGCATAGATCCGGTCTCCGTATCGCCCTCGGTTAGACCACACTGGGAGCACCGTGCACAGTTCCGGTCTCCGTATCCCCTCGGTTAGACAACACTCAGAGCACTGTGCACAGTTCCGGTCTCTGTATCCCTCGGTTAGACCACACTGGGAGCACCGTGCACAGTTCCGGTCTCCGTATCCCCCTCGGTTAGACTACACTCAGAGCACCGTGCACAGTTCTGGTCTCCGTATCCCTCGGTTAGACCACACTGGGAGCACCGTGCACAGTTCGGTCACTGTATCTCTCGGTTAGACCACACTACGAGCACCGTGCACAGTTCCGGTCTCCGTATCCCCTCGGTTAGACAACACTCAGAGCACCGTGCGCAGTTCCGGTCTCAGTGTCCCTCGGTTAGACCATACTCGGAGCACCGTGCACAGTTTCGGTCTCCGTATCCCTCGGTCAGACCACTCGGAGCACCGTGCACAGTTACGGTCTCTATATACTCGGTTAGACTACCCTTGGAGGACTGTGCACATTTCCGGTCTCCCTTTCCCTCAGTTAGACCCACACGGAGCACCGTGCACAGTCCCAGTCTCCGTGTCCCTTGGTTAGACCACACTCGGAGTACCGTGCATAGTTCCAGTCTCTATATCCTTGGTTAGACTACACTTGGAGCACCGTGCACAGTTCCGGTCTCCGTATCCCTCAGTTAGACACACTCGGAGCACCGTGCACAGTTCCAGTCTCCCCTATCCTCGGTTAGACCACACTCGGAGCACCGTGCACAGTTCCGGTCTCTCTATCCCTCGGTTAGACCACACTCGGAGCACCGTGCACAGTTCCGGTCTCCCTATCTCTTGGTTAGACCATACTCGGAGCACCGTGCACAGTTTCGGTCTCCGTATCCCTCGGTTAGACCACACTCGGAGCACCGTGCACAGTTCCGGTCTCTATATCCTTGGTTAGACTACACTTGGAGCACCGTGCACAGTTCCGGTCTGCATATCCCTCGGTTAGACCACTCTCGGAGCACTGTGCATAGTTCCGGTCTCCGTATCCCTCAATTAGACCACACTCGGAGCACCGTGCACAGTTCCGGTCTCGATATCCTTGGTTAGACCACACTGGAGCACTGTGCACAGTTCCAGTCTCGTATCCCTTAGTTAGACCACACTCGGAGCACGTGCACAGTTCCGGTCTCCGTATCCCTCGGTTATACCACACTCGGAGCACCGTGCACAGTCCCTGTCTCCGTATCCCTCGGTTAGACCACACTCGGAGCACCGTTCACAGTTCCGGTCTCCGTATCCTCTCGGTTAGACCACACTCGGAGCACCGTGCACAGTTCCGGTCTCCGTATCCCTCTGGTTAGACCACACTCGGAGCACCGTGCACAGTTCCGTCTCTATATCCTTGGTTAGACTACACTTGGAGCACCGTGCACAGTTCCGGTCTCCGTATCCCTCAGTTAGACCACACTCGGAGCACCGTGCACAGTTCCGGTCTCCGTATCCCTCGGTTAGACCACACTCGGAGCACCGTGCACAGTTCCGGTCTCCGTATCCCTCGGTTAGACCACACTCGGAGCACCGTGCACAGTTCCGGTCTCCGTATCCCTCGGTTAGACCACACTCGGAGCACCGTGCACAGTTCCGGTCTCCTATCCTCGGTTAGACCACACTCGGAGCACCGTGCACAGTTCCGGTCTCCGTATCCCTCGATTGACCACACTCGGAGCACCGTGCACAGTTCCGGTCTCCTATCCCTCGGTTAGACCACACTCGGAGCACCGTGCACAGTTCCGGTCTCCCTATCCCTCGGTTAGACCCACTCGGAGCACCGTGCACAGTTCCGGTCTCCGTATCCCCTCGGTTAGACCACACTCGGAGCACCGTGCACAGTTCGGTCTCCGTATCCCTCGATTAGACCACACTCGGAGCACCGTGCACAGTTCCGGTCTCCCTATCCCTTGGTTAGACCACACTCGGAGCACCGTGCACAGTTCCGGTCTCCGTATCCCTCGGTTAGACCACACTGGGAGCACCGTGCACAGTTCCGGTCTCTGTATCCCCCTCGGTTAGACCACAATGGGAGCACCGTGCACAGTTCCGGTCTCCGTATCCCTCGGTTAGACCACACTCGGAGCACCGTGCACAGTTCCAGTCTCCGTATCCCTCGGTTAGACCACACTGGGAGCAGCGTGCACAGTTCTGGTCTCCGTATCCCCCTTGGTTAGACCACACTCAGAGCACCGTGCACAGTTCCGGTCTCCGTATCCCCCTCAGTTAGACCACACTGGGAGCACCGTGCACAGTTCCGGTCTCCGTATCCCCCTCGGTTAGACCACACTGGGAGCAGCGTGCACAGTTCCGGTCTCCATATCCCCCTTGGTTAGACCACACTCGGAGCACCGTGCACAGTTCCGGTCTCCGTATCCCCCTCGGTTAGACCACACTCGGAGCACCGTGCACAGTTCCAGTCTCTATATCCTTGGTTAGACTACACTTGGAGCAGAGTGCACAGTTCCGGTCTCCGAATCCCTCGTTTAAACCACACTCGGAGCGCCGTGCACAGTCCCGGTCTCCGTATCCCTCGATTATACCACACTCGGAGCACCGTGCACAGTTCCGGTCTCCGTATCCCTCGGTTAAACCACACTCGGAGCACCGTGCACAGTTCCGGTCTCCGTGTCCCTCGCTTAGACCACACTGGGAGCAGCGTGCACAGTTCCGGTCTCCGTATCCGCCTTGGTTAGACCACTACTCGGAGCACCGTGCATAGATCCGGTCTCCGTATCGCCCTCGGTTAGACCACACTGGGAGCACCGTGCACAGTTCCGGTCTCCGTATCCCCTCGGTTAGACCACACTCGAGCACCGTGCACAGTTCCGGTCTTCGTATCCCTCGGTTAGACCACACTGGGAGCAGCGTGCACAGTCCGGTCTCCGTATCCCCCTCGGTTAGACACACATCAGAGCACCGTGCACAGTTCAGGTCTCCGTATCCTCGGTTAGACCACACTGGAGCACCGTGCACAGTTCCGGTCTCCGTATCCCTCAGTTAGACCACACTCGAGCACCGTGCACAGTTCCGGTCTCCGTATCCCCTCGGTTAGACCACACTCGGAGCACCATGCACAGTTCCGGTCTCCGTATCCCTCGGTTAGACCACACTCGGAGCACCGTGCACAGTTCCGGTCTCCTATCCCTCGGTTATACCACACTCAGAGCACCGTGCACAGGTTCCGGTCTCCCTATCCCTCGGTTAGACCACACTCGGAGCACCGTGCACAGTTCCGGTCTCCGTATCCCTCGGATAGACCACACTCGGGAGCAGCGTGCACAGTTCCGGTCTCCGTATCCCCTCTGGTTAGACCACACTCGGAGCACTGTGCACAGTGCCAGTCTCTATATCCTTGGTTAGACTACACTTGGAGCACCGTGCACAGTTCCGGTCTCCGTATCCCTCAGTTAGACCACACTCGGAGCACCGTGCACAGTTCCGGTCTCCGTATCCCTCGGTTAGACCACACTCGGAGCACCGTGCACAGTTCCGGTCTCTCTATCCCTCGGTTAGACCACACTCGGAGCTCTGTGCACAGTTCCGGTCTCCCTATCTCTTGGTTAGACCATACTCGGAGCACCGTGCACAGTTTCGGTCTCCGTATCCCTCGGTTAGACCACACTCGGAGCACCGTGCACAGTTCCGGTCTCTATATCCTTGGTTAGACTACACTTGGAGCACCGTGCACAGTTCCGGTCTGCATATCCCTCGGTTAGACCACTCTCGGAGCACTGTGCATAGTTCCGGTCTCCGTATCCCTCAATTAGACCACACTCGGAGCACCGTGCACAGTTTCGGTCTCTATATCCTTGGTTAGACTACACTTGGAGCACTGTGCACAGTTCCAGTCTCCGTATCCCTTAGTTAGACTACACTCGGAGCAGCGTGCACAGTTCCGGTCTCCCTATCCCTCGGTTATACCACACTCGGAGCACCGTGCACGGTTCTGGTCTCCGTATCCTCGGTTAGACCACACTCGGAGCACCGTGCACAGTTCCGGTCTCCGTATCCTTCGGTTAGACCACACTGGGAACAGCGTGCACAGTTCCGGTCTCCGTATCCCCCTTGGTTAGACCACACTCGGAGCACCGTGCACAGTTCCAGTCTCTATATCCTTGGTTAGACTACACTTGGAGCACCGTGCACAGTTCCGGTCTCCGTATCCCTCAGTTAGACCACACTCGGAGCACCGTGCACAGTTCCGGTCTCCGTATCCCTCGGTTAGACCACACTCGGAGCACCGTGCACAGTTCCGGTCTCCCTATCCTCGGTTAGACCACACTCGGAGCACCGTGCACAATTCGGTCTCCGTATCCCTTGGTTAGACACACTGGGAGCACCGTGCACAGTTCCGATCTCTATATCCTCGGTTAGACCACACTCGGTGCACCGTGCACCGTTCCGGTCTCCGTATCCCTCAATTTGACCACACTCAGAGCACCGTGCACATTTCCGGTCTCCCTATCCCTCGGTTAGACCACACTCGGAGCACCGTGCACAGTTCCGGTCTCCCTATCCCTCGGTTAGACCCCACTCGGAGCACCGTGCACAGTTCCGGTCTCCGTATCCCCACGGTTAGACCACACTCGGAGCACCGTGCACAGTTCTGGTCTCCTTATCCCTCGATTAGACCACACTCGGAGCACCGTGCACAGTTCCGGTCTCCCTATCCCTTGGTAAGACCACACTCGGAGCACCGTGCACAGTTCCGGTCTCCGTATCCCTCGGTTAGACCACACTGGGAGCACCGTGCACAGTTCCGGTCTCTGTATCCCCCTCGGTTAGACCACAATGGGAGCACCGTGCACAGTTCCGGTCTCCGTATCCCTCGGTTAGACCACACTCGGAGCACCGTGCACAGTTCCAGTCTCCGTATCCCTCGGTTAGACCACACTGGGAGCAGCGTGCACAGTTCTGGTCTCCGTATCCCCCTTGGTTAGACCACACTCAGAGCACCGTGCACAGTTCCGGTCTCCGTATCCCCCTCAGTTAGACCACACTGGGAGCACCGTGCACAGTTCCGGTCTCCGTATCCCCCTCGGTTAGACCACACTGGGAGCAGCGTGCACAGTTCCGGTCTCCATATCCCCCTTGGTTAGACCACACTCGGAGCACCGTGCACAGTTCCGGTCTCCGTATCCCCCTCGGTTAGACCACACTCGGAGCACCGTGCACAGTTCCAGTCTCTATATCCTTGGTTAGACTACACTTGGAGCACCGTGCACAGTTCCGGTCTCCGTATCCCTCGGTTAGACCACACTCGGAGCACCATGCACAGTTCCGGTCTCCCTATCCCTCGATTATACCACACTCAGAGCACCGTGCACGGTTCCGGTCTCCCTATCCCTCAGTTAGACCACACTCGGAGCACCGTGCACAGTTCCGGTCTCCGTATCCCTCGGATAGACCACAACGGGAGCAGCGTGCACAGTTCCGGTCTCCGTATCCCCCTTGGTTAGACCACACTCGGAGCACTGTGCACAGTGCCAGTCTCTATATCCTTGGTTAGACTACACTTGGAGCACCGTGCACAGTTCCGGTCTCCGTATCCCCCTTGGTTAGACCACACTGGGAGCACCATGCACAGGTCCATCTCCATATCCCCCACGGTTAGACCACACTGGGAGCACCGTGCACAGTTCCGGTCTCTGTATCCCCCTCGGTTAGACCACACTCGGAGCAGCGTGCACAGTTCCGGTCTCCGTATCCCCCTCGGTTAGACCACACTCAGAGCACCGTGCACAGTTCTGGTCTCCATATCCCTCGGTTAGACCACACTGGGAGCACCGTGCACAGTTCCGGTCATTGTATCTCTCAGTTAGACCACACTAAGAGCACCGTGCACAGTTCCGTTCTCTATATACTCGGTTAGACTACACTCGCAGCACCGTACACAGTTCCGGTCTCCGTATCCCTCGGTTAGACCATACTCAGAGCACCGTGCACAGTCCCGGTCTCCGTATCCCTCGGTTAGACCACACTCGGAGCACCGTGCACAGTTCCGGTCTCCTATAACCTTGGTTAGACCACACTGGAGCACCGTGCACAGTTCCGGTCTCGTATCCCTCAGTTAGACCACACTCGGAGCACCGTGCACAGTTCCGGTCTCCGTATCCCTCGGTTAGACCACACTCGGAGCACCGTGCACAGTTCCGGTCTCCGTATCCCTCGGTTAGACCACACTCGGAGCACCGTGCACAGTTCCGGTCTCCGTATCCCTCGGTTAGACCACACTCGGAGCACCGTGCACAGTTCCAGGTCTCTATATCCTTGGTTAGACTACACTTGGAGCACCGTGCACAGTTCCGGTCTCCGTATCCCTCAGTTAGACCACACTCGGAGCACCGTGCACAGTTCCGGTCTCCCTATCCCTCGGTTAGACCACACTCGGAGCACCGTGCACAGTTCCGGTCTCTCTATCCCTCGGTTAGACCACACTCGGAGCACCGTGCACAGTTCCGGTCTCCCTATCTCTTGGTTAGACCATACTCGGAGCACCGTGCACAGTTTCGGTCTCCGTATCCCTCGGTTAGACCACACTCGGAGCACCGTGCACAGTTCCGGTCTCTATATCCTTGGTTAGACTACACTTGGAGCACCGTGCACAGTTCCGGTCTGCATATACCTCGGTTAGACCACACTCGGAGCACTGTGCATAGTTCCGGTCTCCGTATCCCTCAATTAGACCACACTCGGAGCACCGTGCACAGTTTCGGTCTCTATATCCTTGGTTAGACTACACTTGGAGCACTGTGCACAGTTCCAGTCTCCGTATCCCTTAGTTAGACTACACTCGGAGCAGCGTGCACAGTTCCGGTCTCCCTATCCCTCGGTTATACCACACTCGGAGCACCGTGCACGGTTCTGGTCTCCGTATCCCTCGGTTAGACCACACTCGGAGCACCGTGCACAGTTCCGGTCTCCGTATCCTTCGGTTAGACCACACTGGGAACAGCGTGCACAGTTCCGGTCTCCGTATCCCCCTTGGTTAGACCACACTCGGAGCACCGTGCACAGTTCCAGTCTCTATATCCTTGGTTAGACTACACTTGGAGCACCGTGCACAGTTCCGGTCTCCGTATCCCTCAGTTAGACCACACTCGGAGCACCGTGCACAGTTCCGGTCTCCGTATCCCTCGGTTAGACCACACTCGGAGCACCGTGCACAGTTCCGGTCTCCGTATCCCTCGGTTAGACCACACTCGGAGCACCGTGCACAGTTCCGGTCTCCGTATCCCTTGGTTAGACCACACTGGGAGCACCGTGCACAGTTCCGATCTCTATATCCTCGGTTAGACCACACTCGGTGCACCGTGCACAGTTCCGGTCTCCGTATCCCTCAATTTGACCACACTCAGAGCACCGTGCACATTTCCGGTCTCCCCTATCCCTCGGTTAGACCACACTCGGAGCACCGTGCACAGTTCCGGTCTCCCTATCCTCGGTTAGACCTCACTCGGAGCACCGTGCACAGTTCCGGTCTCCGTATCCCCTCGGTTAGACCACACTCGGAGCACCGTGCACAGTTCAGGTCTCCTTATCCCTCGATTAGACCACACTCGGAGCACCGTGCACAGTTCCGGTCTCCCTATCCCTTGGTAAGACCACACTCGGAGCACCGTGCACAGTTCCGGTCTCCCTATCCCTAGGTAAGACCACACTCGGAGCACCGTGCACAGTTCCGGTCTCCGTATCCCTCGGTTAGACCACACTGGGAGCACCGTGCACAGTTCCGGTCTCTGTATCCCCCTCGGTTAGACCACAATGGGAGCACCGTGCACAGTTCCGGTCTCCATATCCCTCGGTTAGACCACACTCGGAGCACCGTGCACAGTTCCAGTCTCCATATCCCTCGGTTAGACCACACTGGGAGCAGCGTGCACAGTTCTGGTCTCCGTATCCCCCTTGGTTAGACCACACTCAGAGCACCGTGCACAGTTCCGGTCTCCGTATCCCCCTCAGTTAGACCACACTGGGAGCACCGTGCACAGTTCCGGTCTCCGTATCCCCCTCGGTTAGACCACACTGGGAGCAGCGTGCACAGTTCCGGTCTCCATATCCCCCTTGGTTAGACCACACTCGGAGCACCGTGCACAGTTCCAGTCTCTATATCCTTGGTTAGACTACACTTGGAGCACCGTGCACAGTTCCGGTCTCCGTATCCCTCAGTTAGACCACACTCGGAGCACCATGCACAGTTCCGGTCTCCCTATCCCTCGGTTATACCACACTCAGAGCACCGTGCACGGTTCCGGTCTCCCTATCCCTCGGTTAGACCACACTCGGAGCACCGTGCACAGTTCCGGTCTCCGTATCCCTCGGATAGACCACAACGCGGAGCAGCGTGCACAGTTCCGGTCTCCGTATCCCCCTTGGTTAGACCACACTGGGAGCACCGTGCACAGTCCGATCTCTATATCCTCGGTTAGACCACACTCGGTGCACCGTGCACAGTTCCGGTCTCCGTATCCCTCAATTTGACCACACTCAGAGCACCGTGCACATTTCCGGTCTCCCTATCCCTCGGTTAGACCACACTCGGAGCACCGTGCACAGTTCCGGTCTCCGTATCCCTCGGTTAGACCACACTCGGAGCACCGTGCACAGTTCTGGTCTCCTTATCCCTCGATTAGACCACACTCGGAGCACCGTGCACAGTTCCGGTCTCCCTATCCCTTGGTAAGACCACACTCGGAGCACCGTGCACAGTTCCGGTCTCCCTATCCCTTGGTAAGACCACACTCGGAGCACCGTGCACAGTTCCGGTCTCCGTATCCCTCGGTTAGACCACACTGGGAGCACCGTGCACAGTTCCGGTCTCTGTATCCCCCTCGGTTAGACCACAATGGGAGCACCGTGCACAGTTCCGGTCTGCATATCCCTCGGTTAGACCACGCTCGGAGCACCGTGCATAGTTCCGGTCTCCGTATCCCTCAATTAGACCACACTCGGAGCACCGTGCACAGTTCCGGTCTCCGTATCCCTTGGTTAGACCACACTGGAGCACCGTGCACAGTTCCGATCTCTATATCCGCGGTTAGACCACACTCGGTGCACCGTGCACAGTTCCGGTCTCCGTATCCCTCAATTTGACCACACTCAGAGCACCGTGCACATTTCCAGTCTCCCTATCCCTCGGTTAGACCACACTCGGAGCACCGTGCACAGTCCGGTCTCTGTATCTCTCGGTTAGACCACACTCAGAGCACCGTGCACAGTTCCGGTCTCCGTATCCCCCTCGGTTAGACCACACTCGGAGCACCGTGCGCAGTTCCGGTCTCAATGTCCGTCGGTTAGACCATACTCGGAGCACCGTGCACAGTTTCGGTCTCCGTATCCATCAGTTAGACCACTCGGAGCACCGTGCACAGTTCCGGTCTCTATATACTCTGTTAGACTACACTCGCAGCACCGTGCACAGTTCCGGTCTCCGTATCCCTCAATTTGACCACACTCAGAGCACCGTGCACATTTCCGGTCTCCCTATTCCTCGGTTAGACCACACTCGGAGCACCGTGCACAGTTCCGGTCTCTGTATCCCTCGGTTAGACCACACTCGGAGCACCGTGCACAGTTCCGGTCTCCCTATCTCTCGGTTAGACCATACTCGGAGCACCGTGCACAGTTTCGGTCTCCGTATCCCTCGGTTAGACCACACTCGGAGCACCGTACACAGTTCCGGTCTCTATATCCTTGGTTAGACTACACTTGGAGCACCGTGCACAGTTCCGGTCTGCATATCCCTCGGTTAGACCACGCTCGGAGCACCGTGCATAGTTCCGGTCTCCGTATCCCTCAATTAGACCACACTCGGAGCACCGTGCACAGTTCCGGTCTCCGTATCCCTTGGTTAGACCACACTGGAAGCACCGTGCACAGTTCCGATCTCTATATCCGCGGTTAGACCACACTCGGTGCACCGTGCACAGTTCCGGTCTCCGTATCCCTCAATTTGACCACACTCGGAGCACCGTGCACAGTTCCGGTCTCCGTATCCCCCTCAGTTAGACCACACTCGGAGCACCGTGCACAGTTCCGGTCACTGTATCTCTCGGTTAGACCACACTCAGAGCACCGTGCACAGTTCCGGTCTCCGTATCCCTCTCGGTTAGACCACACTCGGAGCACCGTGCACAGTTCCAGTCTCTATATCCTTGGTTAGACTACACTTGGAGCACCGTGCACAGTTCCGGTCTCCGTATCCCTCAGTTAGACCACACTCGGAGCACCGTGCACAGTTCTGGTCTCCTGTATCACTCGGTTAGACCACATTCGGAGCACCATGCACAATTCCGGTCTCCGTATCCCTCGGTTAGACCACACTCGGAGCACCATGCACAGTTCCGGTCTCCCTATCCCTCGGTTATACCACACTCAGAGCACCGTGCACGGTTCCGGTCTCCCTATCCCTCGGTTAGACCACACTCGGAGCACCGTGCACAGTTCCGGTCTCCGTATCCCTCGGATAGACCACAACGGGAGCAGCGTGCACAGTTCCGGTCTCCGTATCCCCCTTGGTTAGACCACACTCGGAGCACTGTGCACAGTGCCAGTCTCTATATCCTTGGTTAGACTACACTTGGAGCACCGTGCACAGTTCCGGTCTCCGTATCCCTCAGTTAGACCACACTCGGAGCACCGTGCACAGTTCCGGTCTCCGTATCCCTCGGTTAGACCACACTCGGAGCACCGTGCACAGTTCCGGTCTCCCTATCCCTTGGTTAGACCACACTCGGAGCACCGTGCACAGTTCCCGTCTCCCTATCTCTCGGTTAGACCATACTCGGAGCACCGTGCACAGTTTCGGTCTCCGTATCCCTCGGTCAGAGCACACTCGGAGCACCATGCACAGTTCCGGTCTCTATATCCTTGGTTAGACTACACTTGGAGCACCGTGCACAGTTCCGGTCTGCATATCCCTCAATTAGACCACACTCGGAGCACCGTGCACAGTTCCGGTCTCCGTATCCCTCAATTTGACCACACTCAGAGCACCGTGCACATTTCCGGTCTCCCTATCCCTCGGTTAGACCACACTCGGAGCACCGTGCACAGTTCCGGTCTCTGTATCCCTCGGTTAGACCACACTCGGAGCACCGTGCACAGTTCCGGTCTCCATATCCCCCTCGGTTAGACCACACTCGGAGCACCGTGCACAGTTCCGGTCTCCCTATCTCTCGGTTAGACCATACTCGGAGCACCGTGCACAGTTTCGGTCTCCGTATCCCTCGGTTAGACCACAATCGGAGCACCGTACACAGTTCCGGTCTCTATATCCTTGGTTAGACTACACTTGGAGCACCGTGCACAGTTCCGGTCTGCATATCCCTCGGTTAGACCACGCTCGGAGCACCGTGCATAGTTCCGGTCTCCGTATCCCTCAATTAGACCACACTCGGAGCACCGTGCACAGTTCCGGTCTCCGTATCCCTCAATTTGACCACACTCAGAGCACCGTGCACAGTTCCGGTCTCCATATCCCCCTCGGTTAGACCACACTGGGAGCAGCGTGCACAGTTCTGGTCTCCGTATCCCCCTTGGTTAGACCACACTCAGAGCACCGTGCACAGTTCCGGTCTCCGTATCCCCCTCAGTTAGACCACACTGGGAGCACCGTGCACAGTTCCGGTCTCCGTATCCCCTCGGTTAGACCACACTCGGAGCAGCGTGCACAGTTCCGGTCTCCATATCCCCCTTGGTTAGACCACACTCGGAGCACCGTGCACAGTTCCGGTCTCCGTATCCCCTCTCGGTTAGACCACACTCGGAGCACCGTGCACAGTTCCAGTCTCTATATCCTTGGTTAGACTACACTTGGAGCACCGTGCACAGTTCCGGTCTCCGTATCCCTCAGTTAGACCACACTCGGAGCACCGTGCACAGTTCTGGTCTCCGTATCACTCGGTTAGACCACATTCGGAGCACCATGCACAATTCCGGTCTCCGTATCCCTCGGTTAGACCACACTCGGAGCACCATGCACAGTTCCGGTCTCCCTATCCCTCGGTTATACCACACTCAGAGCACCGTGCACGGTTCCGTCTCCCTATCCCTCGGTTAGACCACACTCGGAGCACCGTGCACAGTTCCGGTCTCCGTATCCCTCGGATAGACCACAACGGGAGCAGCGTGCACAGTTCCGGTCTCCGTATCCCCCTTGGTTAGACCACACTCGGAGCACTGTGCACAGTGCCAGTCTCTATATCCTTGGTTAGACTACACTTGGAGCACCGTGCACAGTTCCGGTCTCCGTATCCCTCAGTTAGACCACACTCGGAGCACCATGCACAGTTCCGGTCTCCCTATCCCTCGGTTATACCACACTCAGAGCACCGTGCACGGTTCCGGTCTCCCTATCCCTCGGTTAGACCACACTCGGAGCACCGTGCACAGTTCCGGTCTCCGTATCCCTCGGATAGACCACAACGGGAGCAGCGTGCACAGTTCCGGTCTCCGTATCCCCCTTGGTTAGACCACACTGGGAGCACCGTGCACAGTTCCGATCTCTATATCCTCGGTTAGACCACACTCGGTGCACCGTGCACCGTTCCGGTCTCCGTATCCCTCAATTTGACCACACTCAGAGCACCGTGCACATTTCCGGTCTCCCTATCCCTCGGTTAGACCACACTCGGAGCACCGTGCACAGTTCCGGTCTCCGTATCCCCTCGGTTAGACCACACTCGGAGCACCGTGCACAGTTCTGGTCTCCTTATCCCTCGATTAGACCACACTCGGAGCACCGTGCACAGTTCCGGTCTCCCTATCCCTTGGTAAGACCACACTCGGAGCACCGTGCACAGTTCCGGTCTCCCTATCCCTTGGTAAGACCACACTCGGAGCACCGTGCACAGTTCCGGTCTCCGTATCCCCTCGGTTAGACCACACTGGGAGCACCGTGCACAGTTCCGGTCTCTGTATCCCCCTCGGTTAGACCACAATGGGAGCACCGTGCACAGTTCCGGTCTGCATATCCCTCGGTTAGACCACGCTCGGAGCACCGTGCATAGTTCCGGTCTCCGTATCCCTCAATTAGACCACACTCGGAGCACCGTGCACAGTTCCGGTCTCCGTATCCCTTGGTTAGACCACACTGGAAGCACCGTGCACAGTTCCGATCTCTATATCCGCGGTTAGACCACACTCGGTGCACCGTGCACAGTTCCGGTCTCCGTATCCCTCAATTTGACCACACTCAGAGCACCGTGCACATTTCCAGTCTCCCTATCCCTCGGTTAGACCACACTCGGAGCACCGTGCACAGTCCCGGTCACTGTATCTCTCGGTTAGACCACACTCAGAGCACCGTGCACAGTTCCGGTCTCCGTATCCCCCTCGGTTAGACCACACTCGGAGCACCGTGCGCAGTTCCGGTCTCAGTGTCCGTCGGTTAGACCATACTCGGAGCACCGTGCACAGTTTCGGTCTCCGTATCCATCAGTTAGACCACTCGGAGCACCGTGCACAGTTCCGGTCTCTATATACTCAGTTAGACTACACTCGCAGCACCGTGCACAGTTCCGGTCTCCGTATCCCTCAATTTGACCACACTCAGAGCACCGTGCACATTTCCGGTCTCCCTATTCCTCGGTTAGACCACACTCGGAGCACCGTGCACAGTTCCGGTCTCTGTATCCCTCGGTTAGACCACACTCGGAGCACCGTGCACAGTTCCGGTCTCCCTATCTCTCGGTTAGACCATACTCGGAGCACCGTGCACAGTTTCGGTCTCCGTATCCCTCGGTTAGACCACACTCGGAGCACCGTACACAGTTCCGGTCTCTATATCCTTGGTTAGACTACACTTGGAGCACCGTGCACAGTTCCGGTCTGCATATCCCTCGGTTAGACCACGCTCGGAGCACCGTGCATAGTTCCGGTCTCCGTATCCCTCAATTAGACCACACTCGGAGCACCGTGCACAGTTCCGGTCTCCGTATCCCTTGGTTAGACCACACTGGAAGCACCGTGCACAGTTCCGATCTCTATATCCGCGGTTAGACCACACTCGGTGCACCGTGCACAGTTCCGGTCTCCGTATCCCTCAATTTGACCACACTCAGAGCACCGTGCACATTTCCAGTCTCCCTATCCCTCGGTTAGACCACACTCGGAGCACCGTGCACAGTCCCGGTCACTGTATCTCTCGGTTAGACCACACTCAGAGCACCGTGCACAGTTCCGGTCTCCGTATCCCCCTCGGTTAGACCACACTCGGAGCACCGTGCACAGTTCCAGTCTCTATATCCTTGGTTAGACTACACTTGAAGCACCGTGCACTGTTCCGGTCTCCGTATCCCTCAGTTAGACCACACTCGGAGCACCGTGCCCAGTTCTGGTCTCCGTATCACTCGGTTAGACCACATTCGGAGCACCATGCACAATTCCGGTCTCCGTATCCCTCGGTTAGACCGCACTCGGAGCACCATGCACAGTTCCGGTCTCCCTATCCCTCGGTTATACCACACTCAGAGCACCGTGCACGGTTCCGGTCTCCCTATCCCTCGGTTAGACCACACTCGGAGCACCGTGCACAGTTCCGGTCTCCGTATCCCTCGGATAGACCACAACGGGAGCAGCGTGCACAGTTCCGGTCTCCGTATCCCCCTTGGTTAGACCACACTCGGAGCACTGTGCACAGTGCCAGTCTCTATATCCTTGGTTAGACTACACTTGGAGCACCGTGCACAGTTCCGGTCTCCGTATCCCTCAGTTAGACCACACTCGGAGCACCGTGCACAGTTCCGGTCTCCGTATCCCTCGGTTAGACCACACTCGGAGCACCGTGCACAGTTCCGGTCTCCCTATCCCTTGGTTAGACCACACTCGGAGCACCGTGCACAGTTCCCGTCTCCCTATCTCTCGGTTAGACCATACTCGGAGCACCGTGCACAGTTTCGGTCTCCGTATCCCTCGGTCAGAGCACACTCGGAGCACCATGCACAGTTCCGGTCTCTATATCCTTGGTTAGACTACACTTGGAGCACCGTGCACAGTTCCGGTCTGCATATCCCTCAATTAGACCACACTCGGTGCACCGTGCACAGTTCCGGTCTCCGTATCCCTCAATTTGACCACACTCAGAGCACCGTGCACATTTCCGGTCTCCCTATCCCTCGGTTAGACCACACTCGGAGCACCGTGCACAGTTCCGGTCTCTGTATCCCTCGGTTAGACCACACTCGGAGCACCGTGCACAGTTCCGGTCTCCATATCCCCCTCGGTTAGACCACACTCGGAGCACCGTGCACAGTTCCGGTCTCCCTATCTCTCGGTTAGACCATACTCGGAGCACCGTGCACAGTTTCGGTCTCCGTATCCCTCGGTTAGACCACACTCGGAGCACCGTACACAGTTCCGGTCTCTATATCCTTGGTTAGACTACACTTGGAGCACCGTGCACAGTTCCGGTCTGCATATCCCTCGGTTAGACCACGCTCGGAGCACCGTGCATAGTTCCGGTCTCCGTATCCCTCAATTAGACCACACTCGGAGCACCGTGCACAGTTCCGGTCTCCGTATCCCTCAGGTTAGACCACACTCAGAGCACCGTGCACAGTTCCGGTCTCAGTATCCCCTCGGTTAGACCACACTCGGAGCAGCCGTGCACAGTTCCGGTCTCCGTATCCCTCGGTTAGACCACACTCAGAGCACCGTGCACAGTTCCGGTCTCCGTATCCCTCGGTTAGACCACACTCGGAGCACCGTGCACAGTTCCGGTCTCCGTATCCCTCGGTTAGACCACACTCGGAGCACCGTGCACAGTTCCGGTCTCCTATCCCCCTAGGTTAGACCACACTCGGAGCACCGTGCACAGTTCCTGGTCTCCGTATCCCTCGGTTAGACCACACTCGGAGCACCGTGCACAGTTCCAGTCTCTATATCCTTGGTTAGACTACACTTGGAGCACCGTGCACAGTTCGGTCTCCGTATCCCTCAGTTAGACCACACTCGGAGCACCGTGCACAGTTCTGGTCTCCGTATCACTCGGTTAGACCACATTCGGAGCACCATGCACAATTCCGGTCTCCGTATCCCTCGGTTAGACCACACTCGGAGCACCATGCACAGTTCCGGTCTCCGTATCCCTCGGTTACACCACACTCAGAGCACCGTGCACGGTTCCGGTCTCCCTATCCCTCGGTTAGACCACACTCGGAGCACCGTGCACAGTTCCGGTCTCCGTATCCCTCGGATAGACCACAACGGGAGCAGCGTGCACAGTTCCGGTCTCCGTATCCCCCTTGGTTAGACCACACTCGGAGCACTGTGCACAGTGCCAGTCTCTATATCCTTGGTTAGACTACACTTGGAGCACCGTGCACAGTTCCGGTCTCCGTATCCCTCAGTTAGACCACACTCGGAGCACCGTGCACAGTTCCGGTCTCCGTATCCCTCGGTTAGACCACACTCGGAGCACCGTGCACAGTTCCGGTCTCCCTATCCCTTGGTTAGACCACACTCGGAGCACCGTGCACAGTTCCCGTCTCCCTATCTCTCGGTTAGACCATACTCGGAGCACCGTGCACAGTTTCGGTCTCCGTATCCCTCGGTCAGAGCACACTCGGAGCACCATGCACAGTTCCGGTCTCTATATCCTTGGTTAGACTACACTTGGAGCACCGTGCACAGTTCCGGTCTGCATATCCCTCAATTAGACCACACTCGGTGCACCGTGCACAGTTCCGGTCTCCGTATCCCTCAATTTGACCACACTCAGAGCACCGTGCACATTTCCGGTCTCCCTATCCCTCGGTTAGACCACACTCGGAGCACCGTGCACAGTTCCGGTCTCTGTATCCCTCGGTTAGACCACACTCGGAGCACCGTGCACAGTTCCGGTCTCCATATCCCCCTCGGTTAGACCACACTCGGAGCACCGTGCACAGTTCCGGTCTCCCTATCTCTCGGTTAGACCATACTCGGAGCACCGTGCACAGTTACGGTCTCCGTATCCCTCGGTTAGACCACACTCGGAGCACCGTACACAGTTCCGGTCTCTATATCCTTGGTTAGACTACACTTGGAGCACCGTGCACAGTTCCGGTCTGCATATCCCTCGGTTAGACCACGCTCGGAGCACCGTGCATAGTTCCGGTCTCCGTATCCCTCAATTAGACCACACTCGGAGCACCGTGCACAGTTCCGGTCTCCGTATCCCTTGGTTAGACCACACTGGAAGCACCGTGCACAGTTCCGATCTCTATATCCGCGGTTAGACCACACTCGGTGCACCGTGCACAGTTCCGGTCTCCGTATCCCTCAATTTGACCACACTCAGAGCACCGTGCACATTTCCAGTCTCCCTATCCCTCGGTTAGACCACACTCGGAGCACCGTGCACAGTCCCGGTCACTGTATCTCTCGGTTAGACCACACTCAGAGCACCGTGCACAGTTCCGGTCTCCGTATCCCCCTCGGTTAGACCACACTCGGAGCACCGTGCGCAGTTCCGGTCTCAGTGTCCCTCGGTTAGACCATACTCAGAGCACCGTGCACAGTTTCGGTCTCCGTATCCATCAGTTAGACCACTCGGAGCACCGTGCACAGTTCCGGTCTCTATATACTCAGTTAGACTACACTCGCAGCACCGTGCACAGTTCCGGTCTCCGTATCCCTCGGTTAGACCACACTGGGAGCACCGTGCACAGTTCCGGTCTCCGTATCCCTCGGTTGGACCACACTGGGAGCACCGTGCACAGTTCCGGTCTCTGTATCCCCTCGGTTAGACCACACTGGGAGCACCGTGCACAGTTCCGGTCTGCATATCCCTCGGTTAGACCACACTGGGAGCACCGTGCACAGTTCCGGTCTGCATATCTCCTCGGTTAGACCACACTCGGAGCACCGTGCACAGTTCCGGTCTCCGTATCCCTCAGTTAGACCACACTCGGAGCACCGTGCACAGTTCCGGTCTCCCTATCTCTCGGTTAGACAACACTCGGAGCACCGTGCACAGTTCCGGTCTCCGTATCCCTCGGTTAGACCACACTCGGAGCACCATGCACAGTTCCGGTCTCTATATCCTTGGTTAGACTACACTTGGAGCAGCGTGCACAGTTCCGGTCTCCCTATCCCTCGGTTATACCACACTCGGAGCACCGTGCACGGTTCTGGTCTCCGTATCCCTCGGTTAGACCACACTCGGAGCACCGTGCACAGTTCCGGTCTCCGTATCCTTCGGTTAGATCACACTGGGAACAGCGTGCACAGTTCCGGTCTCCGTATCCCCCTTGGTTAGACCACACTCGGAGCACCGTGCACAGTTCCAGTCTCTATATCCTTGGTTAGACTACACTTGGAGCACCGTGCACAGTTCCGGTCTCCGTATCCCTCAATTTGACCACACTCAGAGCACCGTGCACATTTCCGGTCTCCCTATCCCTCGGTTAGACCACACTCGGAGCACCGTGCACAGTTCCGGTCTCCCTATCCCTCGGTTAGACCTCACTCGGAGCACCGTGCACAGTTCCGGTCTCCGTATCCCCTCGGTTAGACCACACTCGGAGCACCGTGCACAGTTCTGGTCTCCTTATCCCTCGATTAGACCACACTCGGAGCACCGTACACAGTTCCGGTCTCTATATCCTTGGTTAGACTACACTTGGAGCACCGTGCACAGTTCCGGTCTGCATATCCCTCGGTTAGATCACGCTCGGAGCACCGTGCATAGTTCCGGTCTCCGTATCCCTCAATTAGACCACACTCGGAGCACCGTGCACAGTTCCGGTCTCCGTATCCCTTGGTTAGACCACACTGGAAGCACCGTGCACAGTTCCGATCTCTATATCCGCGGTTAGACCACACTCGGTGCACCGTGCACAGTTCCGGTCTCCGTATCCCTCAATTTGACCACACTCAGAGCACCGTGCACATTTCCAGTCTCCCTATCCCTCGGTTAGACCACACTCGGAGCACCGTGCACAGTCCCGGTCACTGTATCTCTCGGTTAGACCACACTCAGAGCACCGTGCACAGTTCCGGTCTCCGTATCCCCCTCGGTTAGACCACACTCGGAGCACCGTGCGCAGTTCCGGTCTCAGTGTCCCTCCGTTAGACCATACTCGGAGCACCGTGCACAGTTCCGGTCTCTATATACTCAGTTAGACTACACTCGCAGCACCGTGCACAGTTCCGGTCTCCGTATCCCTCGGTTAGACCACACTCGGAGCACCGTGCACAGTCCTGGTCTCCGTATCCCTCGGTTAGACCACACTCGGAGCACCGTGCACAGTTCCAGTCTCTATATCCTTGGTTAGACTACACTTGGAGCACCGTGCACAGTTCCAGTCTCCGTATCCCTCAGTTAGACCACACTCGGAGCACCGTGCACAGTTCCGGTCTCCGTATCCCTCGGTTAGACCACACTCGGAGCACCGTGCACAGTTCCAGTCTCCCTATCCCTCGGTTAGACCACACTCGGAGCACCGTGCACATTCCGGTCTCCCTATCCCTCGGTTAGACCATACTCGGAGCACCGTGCACAGTTCCGGTCTCCCTATCTCTCGGTTAGACCATACTCGGAGCACCGTGCACAGTTTTGGTCTCCGTATCCCTCGGTTAGACCACACCCGGAGCACCGTGCACAGTTCCGGTCTCTATATCCTTGGTTAGACTATACTTGGAGCACCGTGCACAGTTTCGGTCTCCGTATCCCTTAGTTAGACTACACTCGGAGCACCGTGCACAGTTCCGGTCTCCGTATCACTCGGTTAGACCACACTCGGAGCACCGTGCACAGTTCCGGTCTCCGTATCTCCTCGGTTAGACCACACTCGGAGCACCGTGCACAGTTCTGGTCTCCTTATCCCTCGATTAGACCACACTCGGAGCACTGTGCATAGTTCCGGTCTCCCTATCCCTCGGTAAGACCACACTTGGAGCACCGTGCACAGTTCCGGTCTCCGTATCCCTCGGTTAGACCACACTGGGAGCACCGTGCACAGTTCCGGTCTCCATATCCCTCGGTTAGACCACACTCGGAGCACCGTGCACAGTTCCGGTCTCCGTATCCCTCGGTTAGACCACACTCGGAGCACCGTGCACAGTTTCGGTCTCCGTATCCCTCGGTTAGACCACACTCGGAGCACCGTGCACAGTTCCGGTCTCCCTATCCCTCGGTTAGACCACACTCGGAGCACCGTGCACAGTTCCGGTCTCCGTATCCCCTCGGTTAGACCACACTCGGAGCACCGTGCACAGTTTCGGTCTCCGTATCCCTCGGTTAGACCACACTCGGAGCACCGTACACAGTTCCGGTCTCTATATCCTTGGTTAGACTACACTTGGAGCACCGTGCACAGTTCCGGTCTGCATATCCCTCGGTTAGACCACGCTCGGAGCACCGTGCATAGTTCCGGTCTCCGTATCCCTCAATTAGACCACACTCGGAGCACCGTGCACAGTTCCGGTCTCCGTATCCCTTGGTTAGACCACACTGGAAGCACCGTGCACAGTTCCGATCTCTATATCCGCGGTTAGACCACACTCGGTGCACCGTGCACAGTTCCGGTCTCCGTATCCCTCAATTTGACCACACTCAGAGCACCGTGCACATTTCCAGTCTCCCTATCCCTCGGTTAGACCACACTCGGAGCACCGTGCACAGTCCCGGTCACTGTATCTCTCGGTTAGATCACACTCAGAGCACCGTGCACAGTTCCGGTCTCCGTATCCCCCTCGGTTAGACCACACTCGGAGCACCGTGTGCAGTTCCGGTCTCAGTGTCCCTCGTTAGACCATACTCGGAGCACCGTGCACAGTTCCGGTCTCTATATACTCAGTTAGACTACACTCGCAGCACCGTGCACAGTTCCGGTCTCCGTATCCCTCGGTTAGACCACACTCGGAGCACCGTGCACAGTCCTGGTCTCCGTATCCCTCGGTTAGACCACACTCGGAGCACCGTGCACAGTTCCAGTCTCTATATCCTTGGTTAGACTACACTTGGAGCACCGTGCACAGTTCCAGTCTCCGTATCCCTCAGTTAGACCACACTCGGAGCACCGTGCACAGTTCCGGTCTCCGTATCCCTCGGTTAGACCACACTCGGAGCACCGTGCACAGTTCCAGTCTCCCTATCCCTCGGTTAGACCACACTAGGAGCACCGTGCACATTCCGGTCTCCCTATCCCTCGGTTAGACCATACTCGGAGCACCGTGCACAGTTCCGGTCTCCCTATCTCTCGGTTAGACCATACTCGGAGCACCGTGCACAGTTTTGGTCTCCGTATCCCTCGGTTAGACCACACCCGGAGCACCGTGCACAGTTCCGGTCTCTATATCCTTGGTTAGACTATACTTGGAGCACCGTGCACAGTTTCGGTCTCCGTATCCCTTAGTTAGACTACACTCAGAGCACCGTGCACAGTTCCGGTCTCCGTATCACTCGGTTAGACCACACTCGGAGCACCGTGCACAGTTCCGGTCTCCGTATCTCCTCGGTTAGACCACACTCGGAGCACCGTGCACAGTTCTGGTCTCCTTATCCCTCGATTAGACCACACTCGGA
>NW_024470847.1:460829-478359 GCF_017639515.1 Carcharodon carcharias
GAGGGAGTTGAAGGGGGAGAGCGGGAGAGTGGGATCGGGGCAGAGGATCAGAGGTGATGGTGTTGAATGGGTGGTGGGGGGAACAGGCTCAAGAGGCACAAGAATGGCCGCCTGATGCTCGCATTTCTTCCGCTCATAATGAATGAAAGGGGCCACAGGATTTGGAGGTGGGGATGATGCAGAGGAAGGTGGGTGTCCGGAGTGGGAATACAACAGGACATCCTGATCGGCTGCAACCAGTTACCTCCAGCAGGATAGTGAGCTGGGCCGTTCTGTAGCTGTCCCCGTGAGAGTCCAAGCACTTCATCAAGAACCTATCAGAACAGAACAGTAAATATTAGCATCTGAGCTGGGACCAATCAAACCAGCACTAGCACCAGGGGGAGTGTCGGCCTGGATTATGGAGCTCAAATCCGAGAGTATATACATCTCCCTCCGACAGTGCAGCACTCCCTCAGTACTGACACTCTGACAGTGCAGCACTCCCTCAGTACTGACCCTCTGACAGTGCAGCACTCCCTCAGTACTGACCATCTGACAGTGCAGCACTCCCTCAGCACTGACCCTCTGACAGTGCGTCACTCCCTCAGTACTGACCCTCTGACAGTGCAGCACTCCCTCAGTGCTGACCCTCTGACAGTGCGGCACTCCGTCAGTACTGACCCTCCGACAGTGCGGCACTCCCTCAGTACTGACCCTCTGACAGTGCAGCACTGCCTCTGTACTGACCCTCTGACAGTGCAGCACTCCCTCAGTACTGACCCTCTGACAGTTCAGCACTCCCTCAGTACTGACCCTCTGACAGTGCGGCACTCCCTCAGTACTGACCCTCTGACAGTGCAGCACTCCCTCAGTACTGACCCTCTGACAGTGCAGCACTCCCTCAGTACTGACCCTCTGACAGTGCAGCACTCCCTCAGTACTGACCCTCTCACAATGCAGCACTCCCTCAGTACTGACACTCTGACAGTGCGGCACTCCCTCAGTACTGACCCTCTGACAGTGCAGCACTCACTCAGTACTGACCCTCTGACAGTGCGGCACTCCCTCAGTACTGACCCTCTGACAGTGCAGCACTCCCTCAGTACTGACCCTCCGACAGTGCGGCACTCCCTCAGTACTGACCCTCTGATAGTGCGGCACTCCCTCAGTACTGACCCTCTGACAGTGCGGCACTCCCTCAGTACTGACCCTCTGACAGTGCGGCACTCCCTCAGTACTGACCCTCTGACAGTGCGGCACTCCCTCTGTACTGACCCTCTGACAGTGCGGCACTCCCTCAGTACTGACCCTCTGACAGTGCAGCACTCCCTCAGTACTGACCCCCTGACAATGCAGCACTCCCTCAGTAGTGACCCTCTGACAGTGCAGCACTCCCTCAGTACTGACCCTCTGACAGTGCGGCACTCCCTCAGTACTGAGCTTCTGACAGTGCAGCACTCCCTCAGTACTGACACTCTGACAGTGCAGGACTCCCTCAGTACTGACCCTCTGACAGTGCGGCACTCCCTCAGTACTGACCCTCCGACAGTGCAGCACTCCCTCAGTACTGACCCTCTGACAGTGCAGCACTCCCTCAGTACTGACCCTCTGACAGTGCGGCACTCCCTCAGTACTGACCCTCTGACAGTGCAGCACTCCCTCAGTACTGACCCTCTGACAGTGCAGCACTCACTCAGTACTGACCCTCTGACAGTGCAGCACTCCCTCAGTACTGACCCTCTGACAGTGCAGCACTCCCTCAGTACTGACCCTCTCACAATGCAGCACTCCCTCAGTACTGACACTCTGACAGTGCGGAACTCCTTCAGTACTGACCCTCTGACAGTGCAGCGCTCACTCAGTACTGACCCTCTGACAGTGAAGCACTACCTCTGAACTGACTCTATGACAGTGCAGGACTCCCTTAGTACTGACCCTCTCACAATGCAGCACTCCCTCAGTACTGACACTCTGACAGTGCGGCACTCCCTCAGTACTGACCCTCTGACAGTGCAGCACTCACTCAGTACTGACCCTCTGACAGTGCAGCACTCCCTCAGTACTGACCCTCTGACAGTGCGGCACTCCCTCAGTACTGACAATCTGACAGTGCGGCACTCCCTCAGTACTGACCCTCTGACAGTGCAGCACTCCCTCAGTACTGACCCTCTGACAGTGCAGCACTCCCTCAGTACTGACCCTCTGACAGTGCAGCACTCCCTCAGTACTGACCATCTGACAGTGCAGCACTCCCTCAGTACTGACCCTCTGACAGTGCAGCACTCCCTCAGTACAGACCCTCTGACAGTGCAGCACTCCCTCAGTACTGACCCTCTGACAGTGCAGCACTCCCTCAGTACTGACCCTCTGACAGTGAAGCACTTCCTCAGTACTGAACCTCTGACAGTGCAGCACTCCCTCAGTACTGCCCCTCTGACAGTGCAGCACTCCCTCAGCACTGAGCCTCTGACAGTGCAGCACTCCCTCAGTACTGACCCTTTGACAGTGCAGCACTCCCTCAGTTCTGACCCTCTGACAGTGCAGCACTCCCTCAGTACTGACCCTCTGACAGTGCAGCACTCCCTCAGTACTGACCCTCTGACAGTGCAGCACTCCCTCAGTACTGACACTCTGACAGTGCAGCACTCCCTCAGTACTGACCCTCTGACAGTGCGGCACTCCCTCAGTACTGACCCTCCGACAGTGCAGCACTCCCTCAGTACTGACCCTCTGACAGTGCAGCACTCCCTCAGTACTGACCCTCTGACAGTGCGGCACTCCCTCAGTACTGACCCTCTGACAGTGCAGCACTCCCTCAGTACTGACCCTCTGACAGTGCAGCACTCCCTCAGTACTGACCCTCTGACAGTGCAGCACTCCCTCAGTACTGACCCTCTGACAGTGCAGCACTCCCTCAGTACTGACCCTCTCACAATGCAGCACTCCCTCAGTACTGACCCTCCGACAGTGCAGCACTCCCTCAGTACTGACCCTCTGACAGTGCAGCACTCCCTCAGTACTGACCCTCTGACAGTGCAGCACTCCCTCAGTACTGACCCTCTGACAGTGCGGCACTCCCTCAGTACTGACACTCTGACAGTGCGGCACTCCCTCAGTACTGACCCTCTGACAGTGCAGCACTCCCTCAGTACTGACCCTCTGACAGTGCAGCACTCCCTCAGTACTGACCCTCTGACAGTGCAGCACTCCCTCAGTACTGACCCTCTGACAGTGCAGCACTCCCTCAGTACTGACCCTCTCACAGAGCAGCACTCCCTCAGTACTGACACTCTGACAGTGCGGCACTCCCTCAGTACTGACCCTCTGACAGTGCAGCACTCACTCAGTACTGACCCTCTGACAGTGCAGCACTCCCTCAGTACTGGCACCGGGGAAGAGTGTCGGCCTGGATTATGGAGCTCAAATCCTAGCACAGTGATCAGGAGCAGGGACCCTGGCTGATTTCCCCTCTCTCTCTCTCTCTCTCTCTAACCCAGGGATCACTGACCTTCGTTCTTTCTTGAATCTCTGTGTTATCTTCCTGACGTATTCCAGTCTATTGAGCAGCATTTCATTGACCTGAATAGGAGCAGACGGGAAAAGAGAAAGCGTGTGTTTAAACAGTGGAGCACATCGTGGCTGTGGACGATCGCCATAGCCTGGGTACCCCACTTCAAAGCGCAGTCGGATAAATTCTACGGCACAGACATGGGCCATTCAGCCCCACAGCTTCAGTCCCTCTGCTCCACACACAGAGCTCCCCGCCCACACCCCTCTGACCCTCACCCCCGTCCCCAAATCCCCATGCGCTTATCCAGCTTCACCCTCACCCCACCCCCGCCCCCCCCCCCACCCCCGCTCCTTTCAATGTCTTAGCGATTTCCCTTCGAGACCCTCCCTGGGGGAGTGGGTTCCACCTGCCCCCCCCCCCACTCTCTGGCTCGAAGAGATTTCCCCTCGATTCCCAACCTCCCAAACGGATTCGTTAGCGAGCGGCCCGTCTCCTCGGGGGGGCCCCCTCATTCTGGTCTCGCCCGCATCCACCTTCCCCACGTCCACCCGACCGGATTAACCCCTTTGGTGGTCCTAATGCAACTCCACCCCCCCCCCCCCCACCCCGCCAACCCCCCACCTCCCCACCTCCGATCGGTTTGGTCCCTCCCCACCCCCCACCCCCCCCCCACCCCCCCCACCCCCACATCGTCAGCTTCCTCGGAGGGTGGGATTTACCGACTCCATCTCCTTGCACCGGTGCTGCAGGGCCTGGTACTTCCGCCGGTACTTCTCCCGGCGCAGCTCCTGGGCGGCCGCCGCCGCCGCCTCCTCCTCCTCCTCCTCCTCCTCCTCCTCCCGTCCCCCACCTCCGCCGCCGGCATCCTCGATCAGCCCCGCGTCGGCGAACTCCACCTCCTGCTCCAGCTCGCTCTCCAGGATGTTGCCCCCGAAGAGCGGGGGCAGGGCCAGCTCCGAGCAGGGGCCGGGGAAGTCGTCGAAGCCCACCGCGGCCATCCCGGGCGACCGGAGGGCGGCGGCCGGAGGGCGGCGGCCGGAGGGCGTCCCCACCCCCACCCCCACCCCAACCCCCTCCCCCTCCCCCCCCCCTCTTGTGGAGGTGAACGAGGGGCAAAGACGACAAAAATATCGGGCCAAAGAGAGGCCCTCCCCGGGGGGGGGGGGGGGGGGCACTCCCCTGGGCGTCAACGGGGGACGAGTTTCCGGTCAACCCCCCCCCCCCCCCCCACCCCTCCTCCGACGGCCAATCGGAAGGCAGGGTCGGTCACAGACGGGCGGCCATCTTGGCCGGGTTGGCGTCTCTCTCTCCCCCCCACCCCCCCCCCCCCCCGGCGTTCGGTCAAGCGCTGCGGTCAAGTGTGGGGCTCCGGCCCCCGGGTTGAGTCCGACCCGCCCCTCCGGGCGCCGGGGGCTCGAAATCGGGGTTCAAAAGTCACTCCCGACCCCTCACAGGCAACACCTTTGGCCAACCGTCAGGATCAGGGGTCAGGGTGGGGTCGTCAGGGGTTCACTCCCAGCATGCCTCACGGCCCGTCTCTCCCCCACCACCACCTCCTTGACAACCGCCTCCTGATGAGGAGGAAATGGCGCCCGAGCGGAATGAGTGGGGGGGGGGGGGCGGGGAAATGGGGGAGGGGGGGGCGGGGCGGGGCCTGGGCCGCCCGATCGACAGGCGCTTCAGCCACTCGGAAGGCGGCGCTTCCTCGCAGGGCAGCCAATGGGGTATCAGGAGGCGTTGGGTGTCCGTTGTGTGGGGGGGGGGGGGGGGAAGGCGGGTCGGAAGAACGTCCTGATTGACAGCTTCCCCCCTCCCACCACCCCCCCCCCCCCCCCCCCCGCATTCACGGGCCAATCAATCAGAATGTGGGCGTTCCCGCTTCCGGCCAATGAGAGCCGGCGGTGGGTGGGTACTTTTTTTTTGGTTGGGGGGCGGCAGGGGGGGGGAAGAGAATGGCTGGCGCGTTGATGGACGGCAGCGGTGACCAATCGGAGCGCGAGGGTTTCGTCGTCCGGCCGCGAGGCGGAGGCGGAGCCGGGGCGGTTTGGTGGGGGGGGGGGCGGCACCTCCGCGTTGATTGACATGCGTTTTGAGCAATCCGAACGCCAGCGCCTCGAGCTCCCGCCATCGATTGGGCCGGTTGCCGTTGATTGACAGCTTCCCCGGCCATTGGGAACGCGCGTTTCCCACGCCCAGCCAATGGGGGGTGGGCGGAAGCGGGGATTCCGGCACGCAGGCGCCTTCGCAGGTTGACGCTCCCCTCGACCAATAGTAATTCGACATCCCGCCCCCCCCGCCCCCCCACCCCCAACCACCCCTCGCGTCGAGCCAATGGCGACGCGCCGGGGCCGCGCACGCTACGCCGGCTGTGACGAAAGGAACCAGCCCCGCCCCCTCCACCTCCCCCGTCCAATGAGGAGGCGCAGGACCCGCCGCCCCGCCTCCCCGGTTGCGATCCATCGGCGACAAGAGGCCGATTGGAACCGGAGCGAGCCTGATCCAGACTCTCAGCGGCTGGTGAGGGTGAGGCTGAGGGTGAGGGTGGTGAGGTTGAGGGTGAGGGTGGTGAGGGTGAGGGGCTGAGGATGAGGGTGGTGAGGGTGAGGGGCTGAGGGTGAGGGGCTGAGGGTGAGGGTGGTGAGGTTGAGGGTGAGGGGCTGAGGGTGAGGGTGAGGGGCTGAGGGTGAGGGGCTGAGGGTGAGGGTGGTGAGGGTGAGGGGCTGAGGGTGAGGGTGGTGAGGGTGAGGGGCTGAGGGTGAGGGGCTGAGGGTGAGGGTGGTGAGGTTGAGGGTGAGGGTGGTGAGGTTGAGGGTGAGGGGCTGAGGGTGAGGGTGGCGAGGGTGAGGGTGGCGAGGGTGAGGGTGGCGAGGGTGAGGGTGGCGAGGGTGAGGGTGGCGAGGGTGAGGGTGGCGAGGGTGAGGGTGAGGGGCTGAGGGTGAGGGTGGTGAGGGTGAGAGGCTGAGGGTGGTGAGGGTGAGGGGCTGAGGGTGAGGGATTGAGGGCCATGAGGGTGAGGGCGAGGGATTGAGGGCCATGAGGGTGAGGGTGGTGAGGCTGAGGGGCATGAGGGTGAGGGGCTGAGAGTGGTGAGGGTGAGGGGCTGAGGGTGAGGGGCTGAGGGTGAGGCTGAGGGTGGTGACGGTGAGGGGCTGAGGCTGAGGGTGGTGAGGGTGAGAGGCTGAGGGTGGTGAGGGTGAGGGGCTGAGGGTGAGGGATTGAGGGCCATGAGGGTGAGGGCGAGGGATTGAGGGCCATGAGGGTGAGGGTGGTGAGGCTGAGGGGCATGAGGGTGAGGGGCTGAGAGTGGTGAGGGTGAGGGGCTGAGGGTGGTGACGGTGAGGGTGGTGACGGTGAGGGTGGTGACGGTGAGGGTGAGGGGCTGAGGGTGAGGGGCTGAGGGTGAGGGGCTGAGGGTGAGGGGCTGAGGGTGAGGGGCTGAGGGTGAGGGACTGAGGGTGAGGGGCTGAGGGTGAGGGGCTGAGGGTGAGGGGCTGAGGGTGAGGGGCTGAGGGTGGTGAGGGTGAGGGGCTGAGGGCGAGGGATTGAGGGCCATGAGGGTGAGGGTGAGGGATTGAGGGCCATGAGGGTGAGGGTGGTGAGGCTGAGGGCCATGAGGGTGAGGGTGGTGAGGCTGAGGGGCATGAAGGTGAGGGGCTGAGAGTGATGAGGGTGAGGGGCATAAGGGTGAGGGGGTGAGGGTGATGAGGCTGAGGAGCATGAGGGTGAGGGGTTGAGGGTGGTGAGGGGCTGAGGCTGAGGGGCATGAGGGTGAGGGGCTGAGGGGCATGAGGGTGAGGATGGTGAGGGTGAGGGGCATGAGGGTGAGGGTGGTCAGGGTGAGGGGCATGAGGATGAGGGGGCTGAGGGTCATGAGGGTGAGGGGCTGAGGGTCATGAGGGTGAGGGGCTGAGGGTAGTGAGGGTGAGGATTATGAGGGTGAGAGGGTGTGAGGCTGAAGGGGGTGAGGGTGAGGGGTGGTGGGGAGGGTGAGGTGGGGGGTTGAGGGTGGGGAGGGTGAGGGGGTGTGAGGAGGGTGGGGGAAAGCGGAGGGTCTGGTCTCAAATTTCCATCTCCCCCGGTCCCTCCCACTCTCCCCCGCTCCCACCCTCCCTCCCCGAACCCTCCCTCCCCGCTCCCTCCCTCCCACTCTCCCCCGCTCCCTCCCTCCCTCTCTCCCCCGCTCCCTCCCTCCCTCCCCGAACTCTCCCCCGCTCCCTCCCTCCCTCTCTCCCCCGCCCCGCCCCCCCCCCCTCCCTCGCTTCCCTCCCCAGCTGGTCCCCTGCCCCTGTTATCTCCGGACCTGGCTGGGGGTTGGGATGGTGTTGGGTAAGGTCAGTGGGAAGCGCCGCTCTGGACGCCTGTTCCTGATGCTCTGGTGGTGGCGGCGGCAGGCCCCCCACTCTTTACCCTCAGCTTTGCCATGTCTCTGGCCGACGAGCTTCTGGCTGACCTGGAGGAGGCAGCAGAGGAGGAGGACGAGGACTTCGCCGATGAGGAAGATGAAGAGACCATCGACGTGGTCGAGGAGGAGATGCAGCTGGACCTCGGGGTGGACTCGGTGAAGAGCATCGCCAAGCTTCGAGACAGTAAGCAGGTGAGTGACTCCTTCCCCAGCACTGGGGTAGCAGCAAACGGTCAGAGGGTCAGCGCTGAGGGAGTGCCGCACTGTCAGAGGGTCAGCGCTGAGGGAGTGCCGCACTGTCAGAGGGTCAGCGCTGAGGGAGTGCCGCACTGTCAGAGGGTCAGCGCTGAGGGAGTGCCGCACTGTCAGAGGGTCAGCGCTGAGGGAGTGCCGCACTGTCAGAGGGTCAGCGCTGAGGGAGTGCCGCACTGTCAGAGGGTCAGCGCTGAGGGAGTGCCGCACTGTCAGAGGGTCAGCGCTGAGGGAGTGCCGCACTGTCAGAGGGTCAGCGCTGAGGGAGTGCCGCACTGTCAGAGGGTCAGCGCTGAGGGAGTGCCGCACTGTCAGAGGGTCAGCGCTGAGGGAGTGCCGCACTGTCAGAGGGTCAGCGCTGAGGGAGTGCCGCACTGTCAGAGGGTCAGCGCTGAGGGAGTGCCGCACTGTCAGAGGGTCAGCGCTGAGGGAGTGCCGCACTGTCAGAGGGTCAGCGCTGAGGGAGTGCCGCACTGTCAGAGGGTCAGCGCTGAGGGAGTGCCGCACTGTCAGAGGGTCAGCGCTGAGGGAGTGTCGCACAGTCAGAGGGTCAGTGCTGAGTGAGTGCCGCACTGTCGGAGGGTCAGTGCTGATGGAGTGTCGCGCAGTCAGAGGGTCAGCGCTGAGTGAGTGCCGTACTGTCAGAGGGTCAGAACTGAGGGAGTGCCGCACTGTCAGAGGGTCAGCGCTGAGGGAGTGCCGCACTGTCAGAGGGTCAGCGCTGAGGGAGTGCCGCACTGTCAGAGGGTCAGCGCTGAGGGAGTGCCGCACTGTCGGAGGAAGATGTATATACTCTTATTAATTTTTCTCTTTCTGTTGCAGTTTGCGGAGATTATTTCCAAAATGGGAGACTACATTGGCCAACAGCGCAAGTCTTCAGATGGTAAGCAGCTGGTTCCATCACACTGGCCCTGAGCTGTCTGGTAGGAAACGTGAATTGGTCTTAGATGTCCAGGTCATAGATGCGTATACTCTAGGATTTGAACTCCACAGTCCTGACCGATACTCTCCGCGGTGTCAGTACTGAGGGAGCGCAGTTGCTGGACCAGTAATCCAGAGGATCCCGATTAATGTTCCAGGGGACTCGAGTTTACAGCAGCAAGAGAATCGGACTTCAGTGAATGAAATGTCTGTGGACTTAGAAAGCGAGCCTCAGGAATTGTGACCATGTTGTTCTAACTCTGTTCATGGACAGAAACACTGTCACGAGCTGCCCTGGTCCACGCGTCCTGTGGTCTGCATTGGCTTACCGTGGAGGGGGGGGGTGTTTACCGTGGAGGGGGGGGTGTTTACCGTGGAGGGGGGTGTTTACCGTGGAGGGGGGGTGTTTACTTACCGTGGAGGGGGGGTGTTTATCGTGGAGGGGGGGTGTTTACCGTGGAGGGGGGGTGTTTACCGTGGAGGGGGTGTGTTTACCGCGGAGGGGGGAGTTGTGTTTACCGCGGAGGGGGGAGTTGTGTTTACCGCGGAGGGGGGAGTTGTGTTTACCGCGGAGGGGGGGGGAGTTGTGTTTACCGCGGAGGGGGGGTTGTGTGTTTACTGCAGGGGGGGGTTGTGTGTTTACAGCGGAGGGGGGGTTGTGTGTTTACAGCGGAGGGGGGGTTGTGTGTTTACAGCGGAGGGGGGGTTGTGTGTTTACAGCGGAGGGGGGGTTGTGTGTTTACCGCGGAGGGGGGGTTGTGTGTTTACCGCGGAGGGGGGTGTTGTGTGTTTACCGCGGAGGGGGTTGTGTGGTTTACCGCGGAGGGGGTGTTGTGTGTTTACCGCGGAGGGGGTGTTGTGTGTTTACCGCGGAGGGGGGGTTGTGTGTTTACCGCGGAGGGGGGGTTGTGTGTTTACCGCGGAGGGGGGGTTGTGTGTTTACCGCGGAGGGGGGGTTGTGTGTTTACCGCGGAGGGGGAGGTGTGTTTACCGCGGAGGGGGGCGTTTCCACTTGCGAGCGACCTCAGAATCCACTCGGAGGTGGGGGAAGTGAGGAGAAAGATTTTGCCGCCCCCCAACCTCCCACGAGTGTGGGGAGAATGTAGGACTCGCTCCCACAGGGGAGGGGATCGAGGCGAGTAGCAGAGATACACGGGAGGGGAGGCCCAATAAATACAGGAAGCAGAAAGGCGGAGAGGGATCTGGGGACGCGGGCGATATGAAGAGAGCGTGGGAGCAGAAACACCAGTACGGAGCTGTCGGGCTGAATGGCCTCTGTTACTGGGCTGTGTGCTCTGTGTGTAATCGCACGTTAATGATTTCTCCTTCTCTCCTCCTGTCTCCCCATCCCCACAGTCACCGGGCCGGTGGAGTCAGACCCCGAATACAAGCTGATCGTGGACGCCAATAACCTAACGGTGGAGATTGACAACGAGATCAGTGAGTTACTGTTTCCCTGTGTTTGTCACCCAGAGAGGGAGAGAGTGTGTGCAAGGAACGTGAGAAGCGCTCATGTACAGGGACAGAGGTGTCTGCTAGGGTAGAGATACACCAAAAAGCAGCGGAGCTGTTCCTTGCCAGAGGAGTGTAATTGTGGAGCAAAGAATTTGTGTGAAGCCTGTATCGATCTTTCATTAGACCAAACTGGCAGCACTGTGCACAGTTCTGGTCTCCGTATCCCCCTCGGTTAGACCACACTGGGAGCAGTGTGCACAGTTCTGGTCTCCGTATCCCCCTCGGTTAGACCACACTGGGAGCACCGTGCACAGTTCTGGTCTCCGTATCCCCCTCGGTTAGACCACACTGGGAGCACCGTGCACAGTTCTGGTCTCCGTATCCCCCTCGGTTAGACCACACTGGGAGCACCGTGCACAGTTCCGGTCTCCGTATCCCCCTCGGTTAGACCACACTCGGAGCACCATGCACAGTTCCGGTCTCTGTATCCCCTCGGTTAGACCACACTCGGAACACCGTGCACAGTTCCGATCTCCGTATCCCTCGGTAAGACCACACTGGGAGCACCGTGCACAGTTCCGATCTCCGTATCCCTCGGTTAGACCACTCTCGGAGCACCGTGCACAGTTCCGGTCTCCGTATCCCTCGGTTAGACCACACTCAGAGCACCGTGCACAGTTCCAGTCTCCGTATCCCTCAGACCACACTGGGAGCACCGTGCACAGTTCCGGTCTCCGTATCTCCCTCGATTAGACCACACTCGGAGCACCGTGCACAGTTCCGGTCTCCCTATCCCTCGGTTAGACCACACTCGGAGCACCGTGCACAGTTCCGGTCTCCGTATCCCCTCGGTTAGACCACACTGGGAGCACCGTGCACAGTTCCTGTCTCCGTATCACTCGGTTAGACCACACTCAGAGCACCGTGCACAGTTTCGGTCTCCGTATCACTCGGTTAGACCACACTCAGAGCACCAGTCTCCGTATCCCTCGATTAGACCACACTGGAAGGGGACAGGGAGACCGGAACTCTATATCTTTTCCAACTGCATCCCCTTGAATGTTATCTGTTTGATGTTTCCAAACGGCGGATTTAATTTATGGTATCTCTTGCTTCCCGTGTCAGATATCATTCACAAATATGTCCGGGACAAATACTCCAAGAGATTCCCTGAGCTGGAGTCACTGGTTCCCAATGCGCTCGATTACATCCGGACAGTGAAGGTAAGGCTGCTCGAATGACCAACAAATCCCTCCCTCACCCCCTCCCTCCCTATCTCTGTAACCTCCTCCAGCCCCTACAATTCTCATCCTCCTGTTCAAATCCCTCCCTCACCCCCTCCCTCCCTATCTCTGTAACCTTCTCCAGCCCCTACAATTCTCATCCTCCTGTTCAAATCCCTCCCTCACCCCCTCCCTCCCTATCTCTGTAACCTCCTCCAGCCCCTACAATCCTCATCCTCCTGTTCAAATCCCTCCATCACCCCCTCCCTCCCTATCTCTGTAACCTCCTCCAGCCCCTACAATTCACATCCTCTTGTTCAAATCTCTCCCTCACTCCCTCCCTCCGTATCTCTGTAACCACCTCCAGTCCCTACAATTCACATCCTCCTGTTCAAATCCCTCCCTCACCCCCTCCCTCCCTATCTCTGTAACCAACTCCAGTCCCTGCAATTCTCATCCTCCTGCTCAAATCCCTCCCTCACCCCCTCCCTCCCTATCTCTGTAACCACCTCAAGCCCCTACAATCCTCACCCTCCTGTTCAAATCCCTCCCTCACCCCCTCCCTCCCTATCTCTGGAACCTCCTACAACCCTCTGAGATCTCTGCGCTCCTCCGATTCTGTCCTGTGGCTCGGTGTCAGGTTGCGTTGGGTCATCGCTTCCGTGAAGCAATTGGGGGGGGCCGGGGGGGGGCTGTTTTATCGCGTTAACTGTGCTGTCTCACTGCAGTTGCTGCCCAGGCTCCCACCTCGTAGCCCAGCATCTGGCCACGAATGTTGTACGGACCACAAAATGGCTGCCAGGTCCAAAATTGCTGCTGGGCCCAAAATGGCTGGTGACCATAAAATGGCTGCCGGGCCCAAAATGGCTGGTGACCACAAAATGGCTGCCGAGCCCAAAGTAGCTGGTGACCACAAAATGGCTGCCAGGACCAAAATGGCTGGTGACCACAAAATGGCTGCCGGGCTCAAAATGGCTGGTGAGCACAAAAATGGCTGTCGGGCCCAAAATGGCTGGTGACCACAAAATGGCTGCCAGGTCCAAAATGGATGCCGACCACAAAATGGCTGCTGGGCCCAAAATGGCTGGTGACCACAAAATGGCTGCCGGGCTCAAAATGGCTGGTGAGCACAAAAATGGCTGCCGGGTCCAAAATGGCTGGTGACCACAAAATGGCTGCCAGGTCCAAAATGGATGCCGACCACAAAATGGCTCCAGGCCTGAAATGGCTGCCAGACTCCCGAAATGGCATCCATGCACCATTGCGAGTGAATCACGGTGGGTGGAGCAGTTTGGGATAAGGGTTAACCCATCGAGAAATGACCCGTCACTCGTCTGCGTCATGGCCAGAACTGCACTCGGTGCTTTTAACCCCGGGTGTCCATCGGATAACGCGTCGGTCGGCTGTTTGTCTGGTCCCTCTCTAAGCTTTCGCTCCTCTTTGACTGGAAAGGAACTCGGGAACAACCTGGACCGGTGTAAGAATAACGAGAACCTTCAGCAGATCCTCACCAACGCCACCATCATGGTGGTGAGTGTGACAGCATCGACCACCCAGGGGTAAGGACATCTCCACCGCCGCTCCCACCCCCAGCGCCGCTCAGAGCACCCACTGCCTTTTTCGTGTTCGTTCATGGGATGTGGGCCAGGATTTATTGCCCGTCCCTAATTACCCTCTCGAGGAAGGTGGTGGGATGAGCTGCCTTCTTGAACCGCTGCAGTCCCTGTGGTGTAGGTACACCCACGGCGCTGTTAGGGAGGGAGTTCCAGGATTTTGTCCGTGTGGTGTAGGTACACCCACGGCGCTGTTAGGGAGGGAGTTCCACGATTTTGTGCGTGTGGTGTAGGTACACCCACGGCGCTGTTAGGGAGGGAGTTCCAGGATTTTGTCCCGTGTGGTGTAGGTACACCCACGCGCTGTTAGGGAGGGAGTTCCAGGATTTTGTCCGTGTGGCGTAGGTACACCCACAGTGCTGTTAGGGAGGGAGTTCCAGGATTTTGTCCCTGTGGTGTAGATACACCCACGGTGCTGTTAGGGAGGGAGTTCCAGGATTTTGTCCCTGTGGTGTAGATACACCCACGGCGCTGTTATGGAGGGAGTTCCAGGATTTTGTCCTTGCGGTGTAGGTACACCCACGGCGCTGTTAGGGAGGGAGTTCCACGATTTTGTGCGTGTGGTGTAGGTACACCCACGGCGCTGTTAGGGAGGGAGTTCCAGGATTTTGTCCCGTGTGGTGTAGGTACACCCACGGCGCTGTTAGGGAGGGAGTTCCAGGATTTTGTCCCGTGTGGTGTAGGTACACCCACGGCGCTGTTAGGGAGGGAGTTCCACGATTTTGACCGTGAGGTGTAGGTACACCCATGGCGCTGTTAGGGAGGGAGTTCCAGGATTTTGACCGTGTGGTGTAGGTACACCCACGCGCTGTTAGGGAGGGAGTTCCAGGATTTTGTCCGTGTGGTGTAGGTACACCCATGGCGCTGTTAGGGATGGAGTTCCAGGATTTTGTCCCTGTGGTGTAGGTACACTCACGGCGCTGTTAGGGAGGGAGTTCCAGGATTTTGACCCAGCGACAGTGAAGGAACGGCCGATATATTTCCAAGTCAGGGTGGTGAGGTACTTGGAGGGGAACTTCCAGGTGGTGGTGTTCCCCATGTGTCTGCTGCCCTTGTCCTTCTAGATGGTAGTGGTCGTGGGTTTGGAAGGTGCTGTCGAAGGAGCCTTGGTGATTTTCTGCAGTGCATCTTGTAGATGGTACACACACTGCTGCTACTGTGCGTTGGTGGTGGAGGGAGGGGGTGTTGGAGGGGGCGGAGGGAGGGAAGAGAGTGTTGGAGGGGGCGGAGGGAGGGAAGGGAGTGTCGGAGGGAGGGAAGGGAGTGTCGGAGGGAGGGAAGGGAGTGTCGGAGGGAGGGAAGGGAGTGTCGGAGGGAGGGAAGGGAGTGTCGGAGGGAGGGAAGGGAGTGTCGGAGGGAGGGAAGGGAGTGTCGGAGGGAGGGAAGGGAGTGTCGGAGGGGAGTGTCGGAGGGGGCGGAGGGAGGGAAGGGAGTGTCGGAGGCGTCGTGGAGCTGGTGAAGCTCAGCTTTGAGTAGAGAAGCTTGAGGGGAGATTGAACAGATTGATCCTGGGAGTGGGGGGCTGGGAGTTACATGGAGTGACTAAGCAGATCAGAAACAGGAGCAAGAGGAGCCCATTCAGCCCCTCTCGGCTTTGCTCTGCCCTCATTCCACACCAACGTGTCCGTTCCTCTCCCTCGACTCTGCTCTCCCGCTCTCTCCCCTCAGTTCCCTCCGCTCCCGAGGCTCTCTCCCTCCTCTCCCCCCTTCTCCAGCAGACTCGCCCCCTGCTCTCTCCCTGCAGTTCCCTCCATTCTCGAGGCCCTCTCCCATCTCCAGTAGACCCGCTGGCTGAGTGTCCGCAGCTCTCTAGGGTAGAGAGTCCCAGAGATTGAACCCGTTCTGAGTGGAGAAATCTCCCCTCGTCTCGGTCCGAAATGGCCGACCCCTTACCCCCGGGACTGTGACCCCCCCTTCCCCTCGCCCTCCCGTCTCATTCTGGGCTCTCCAGCCCGGGCTGGGGGAGGGTGAAACAGCCCCTCGGTATCGAGCTTGTCAAACCCGCCCCCCCTCTCCGAATTTGATCCATTCCAATGGGATCCCACTCATTGCTCTAAACTCCAGAGAACATCGGCCCCGTCCCACACCGTCCCTCAGAGGACAGGGCTCCTCTCGCACCAGGGCATCTACCCAGAGAGGCCGGGGGTTCCTCGTTCTACTCGGAAGCGGAGAAGGTTAAGGGGGAGATCGAATCGAGGCGTTCGGAATCGGGAAGGGTCTGTGTGATGAGGGGAGGGGGAGGGGTCAATGAGGAGAAACTGTCTCCGGCGGCTGGAGGGTCGGGAACCAGAGGGACACACAGATTGAGGGCGATCGGGGGAAAGAACCAGAGGTGGACCGGGGTGTGGATGAGGTGGGTGGGGAGGGGTGGGAGAGAGGGGGAAAGATTTAGTTTTAAACACAGCGAGTCGGTGTGATCTGGAGTGTGATCGCTGCCTGAAAGGGCGGTGGAAGCAGATTCAATCGGCATTTTCAAAAAGGGGAAACCGGAGAAATATTCGAAGGGGGAACATTGACAGGGAGATGGAGGGAGGGAGAGGGGGATAGAGGGAGAGGGGGAGGGAGGAGGGAGACTGTGCGGGGAATTTGTACAGGTCTCTAAACAGAGCAGGGATGGATGTGCTTATTGAGCCTGGGTGAGCGGGGACGTTGGGAGTGATGAGGTTGGGTGAGCGGGGACGTCGGGAGTGATGAGGTTGGGTGAGCGGGGACGTTGGGAGTGATGAGGTTGGGTAAGCGGGGACATTGGGAGTGATGAGGTTGGGTGAGCGGGGACGTTGGGAGTGATGAGGTTGGGTGAGCGGGGACGTTGGGAGTGATGAGGTTGGGTGAGCGGGGACATTGGGAGTGATGAGACTGGGTGTCCGAGACGTTGGGAGTGATGAGGTTGGGTGTCCGGGGGTGTAGGGAGTGATGAGGTTGCGTGTCCGGGACGTTGGGAGTGATGAGGTTGGGTGAGCGGGGACGTTGGGAGTGATGAGGTTGGGTGAGCGGGGACGTTGGGAGTGATGAGGTTGGGTGAGCGGGGACGTTGGGAGTGATGAGGTTGGGTGAGCGGGGACGTTGGGAGTGATGAGGTTGGGTGAGCGGGGACGTTGGGAGTGATGAGGTTGGGTGAGCGGGGACGTTGGGAGTGATGAGGTTGGGTGAGCGGGGACGTTGGGAGTGATGAGGTTGGGTGAGCGGGGACGTTGGGAATGATGAGGTTGGGTGAGCGGGGAGGTTGGGTGAGCGGGGACGTTGGGAGTGATGAGGTTGGGTGAGCGGGGAGGTTGGGTGAGCGGGGACGTTGGGAGTGATGAGGTTGGGTGAGCGGGGAGGTTGGGTGAGCGGGGACGTTGGGAGTGATGAGGTTGGGTGAGCGGGGAGGTTGGGTGAGCGGGGACGTTGGGAGTGATGAGGTTGGGTGAGCGGGGACGTTGGGAGTGATGAGGTTGGGTGAGCGGGGAGGTTGGGTGAGCGGGGACGTTGGGAGTGATGAGGTTGGGTGAGCGGGGACGTTGGGAGTGATGAGGTTGGGTGAGCGGGGACGTTGGGAGTGATGAGGTTGGGTGAGCGGGGACGTTGGGAATGATGAGGTTGGGTGAGCGGGGAGGTTGGGTGAGCGGGGACGTTGGGAGTGATGAGGTTGGGTGAGCGGGGAGGTTGGGTGAGCGGGGACGTTGGGAGTGATGAGGTTGGGTGAGCGGGGAGGTTGGGTGAGCGGGGACGTTGGGAGTGATGAGGTTGGGTGAGCGGGGAGGTTGGGTGAGCGGGGACGTTGGGAGTGATGAGGTTGGGTGAGCGGGGACGTCGGGAGTGATGAGGTTGGGTGAGCGGGGACGTCGGGAGTGATGAGGTTGGGTGAGCGGGGACATTGGGAGTGATGAGACTGGGTGTCCGAGACGTTGGGAGTGATGAGGTTGGGTGTCCGGGGGTGTAGGGAGTGATGAGGTTGCGTGTCCGGGACGTTGGGAGTGATGAGGTTGGGTGAGCGGGGAGGTTGGGTGAGCGGGGACGTCGGGAGTGATGAGGTTGGGTGAGCGGGGACGTCGGGAGTGATGAGGTTGGGTGAGCGGGGACATTGGGAGTGATGAGACTGGGTGTCCGAGACGTTGGGAGTGATGAGGTTGGGTGTCCGGGGGTGTAGAGAGTGATGAGGTTGCGTGTCCGGGACGTTGGGAGTGATGAG
>NW_024470847.1:478859-486130 GCF_017639515.1 Carcharodon carcharias
GGGAGGGCTTTGAACAGGAGGATGAGAATTGTAGGGGCTGGAGGAGGTTACAGAGATAGGGAGGGAGGGGGTGAGGGAGGGATTTGAACAGGAGGATGAGAATTGTAGGGGCTGGAGGAGGTTACAGAGATAGGGAGGGAGGGGGTGAGGGAGGGATTTGAACAGGAGGATGAGGATTGTAGGGGCTGGAGGAGGTTACAGAGATAGGGAGGGAGGGGGTGAGGGAGGGATTTGAACAGGAGGATGAGAATTGTAGGGGCTGGAGGAGGTTACAGAGATAGGGAGGGAGGGGGCGAGGGAGGGATTTGAACAGGAGGATGAGAATTGTAGGGGCTGGAGGAGGTTACAGAGATAGGGAGAGAGGGGGCGAGGGAGGGATGTGAACAGGAGGATGTTCCCGCACTGAGACCCAGAGCCCCTCACTTGGTCGGAGCCTCCAGTCCTCTCACCTGGAGTGATTTGGAGATCCTGGCCTTGGTCACTTCATTGGCCTGAGCTGCCCGCACTCTCCCGCTGCCCGACTTGCCGAGAGTCCCCAGACTGAAGCCCAGGTCTTCTTGGTAGGCGTCCTCTTCGATCTGTGAGGCAAGCAGTCACAAACTCAGGTCAGAGCGCTCGCCACCCCCGGAGCCAGCCCTTCACCTCCATCCCAGGTCAGGGAGTCACACCCTGCCCCATCTCCCTCTCCAGGCCAGGACTCAATCCAGCCGACCACCCAACCTCAATCCAGGCCCATTCTCCCTGGACCCTCAGCGGACAGAACGAGACACCCCCTCTCCTCTCCCCTCCCCCCAAGCCAAGCCAAGCGGACCCGATTCTTTCCATTCGCAGACCTCAGGATTTCTCACTGAGGAAAGCCAATCATTGGCCACCCTCAGGCCAACTGCAACAAAAGGCCTCTCGTTACTCTCAGGGTTCACAACATCTGACAGAGCAATTAGCCTCTAGCTGACCATTAACCATGTACCCGAGGGCAATTAGCCTCTTGCTGACCATTTACATTCTTTTCAAAAAGAAATCAGCTTCTAACTGACCATTAACCATGGCCTGAGGACAATTAGCCTCTAGCTGACCATTAACAATGCTCCCAAGGGCAATTAGCCTCTAGTTGACCATTAATGTTGCCCTCAAGGGCAATTATCCTCTAGGTGACCATTAACTATGTACCCGAGGGCAATTAGCCTCTAGCTGACCATTAACCATATACCCGAGGGCAGTTAGCCTCTAGCTGACCATTAACCATGTACCTGAGGGCAGTTAGCCTCTAGCTGACCATTAACCATATACCCGAGGGCAATTAGCCTCTTGCTGACCATTTACATTCTTTTCAAAAAGAAATCAGCTTCTAACTGACCATTAACCATGGCCTGAGGACAATTAGCCTCTAGCTGACCATTAACAATGCTCCCAAGGGCAATTAGCCTCTAGTTGACCATTAATGTTGCCCTCAAGGGCAATTATCCTCTAGGTGACCATTAACTATGTACCCGAGGGCAATTAGCCTCTAGCTGACCATTAACCATGTACCCGGGGGCAATTACCCACTATCTGACCATTAACAATGTCCCTGAGGGCAATTAGCCTCTAGTTGACCATTAACCATGTACCCGAGGGCAATTACCTTCTAGCTGACCATTAACCATGTACCTGAGGGCAATTAGCCTCTAGCTGACCATTAACAATGTCCCTGAGGGCAATTAGCCTCTAGCTAACTATTAATAATGCCCCCAAGGGCAATTAGCCTCCAGCTGACCACAGGTTTCACAGTATTACCAATAGAGAATTAACTTTGTGGGCAAGTGGTGGGTGAATACATGTGATGTGGATGGAGTGGGGGGGGTGGAAGATTATTCTTCTTCGGACACAGGCCACCAATACCCCTAACCAATCGGTCGACAGCGAGGGGGGGATCAGTCCTCACCTCACCAAAGCACATGCGATTGGCTTGTTTTCGGATCTCCGTCAGCCCCAGTCTCTCCTTCATCTTGCGGTACCTGAGGAGACAGGGGCAGTTACAAGGGGGAAGGCTGGTTAAGGGCATCCTCGTGCCCGAGACAGGTGCAGCAGCGTCAAAAATATCACCCACCTCTCAACCCTCCGCTCAACACGGAGCTTTGGTATAGCTTAATTACATCACCGCGTTACACACAACACACAGCACTGAAACAGGCCATTTGGCCCACAGGGCGGGGGCTGGTGTTCCTGCTCCACATGGTCGAGCCTCCTCCCACCCACTTTATGTCACCCTACACCATATCCTCCTATCTCCCTTCCTCCCTCACGTGTTTATCCAGCTTCCCCACCCACCCACCCTTTTATAGGCTCTCAGCTATTCCCTTGAGCCACTCTCTGGGTAAACTGACCATTTTTCAAGGTCCCAAAAGCAATTAGCCTCTAGCTGACCACTAACAATGACTCCCCGACTCTTCCCCCACCCCCCCCAACCCCCAGGGCAATTAGCCTCAAGCTGACCACAGGATTTACAATGTTACTGAGGATAATTAGCTTCTGACTGACCACAGGATTCACATTATCCCTAAGGGCAATTAACCTCTCACTGACCACAGGATTCACAATGTTTCTAAGGGCAATTAGCCTCTGGCTGACCAGAGGATTCACATTATCCCCAAGGTCAATTAATCTCTCACTGACCACAGGATTCACAATGTTTCTAAGGGCAATTAGCCTCTGACTGACCAGAGGATTCACATTATCCCCAAGGGGCAATTAACCTCTGACTGACCAGAGGATTCACAATGTTTCTGAAGGGAATTAACCTCTCACTGACCACAGGATTCACAATGTTTCTGAGGGCAATTAGCCTCTGACTGACCAGAGGATTCACATTATCCCCAAGGTCAATTAATCTCTCACTGACCACAGGATTCACAATGTTTCTGAGGGCAATTAGCCTCTGACTGACGAGAGGATTCACATTATCCCCAAGGGGCAATTAACCTCTTACTGACCATGAACGCCCCAGTTGGGTTGGTTAGCAGTTGCCTTCTATTGATTCCCCCCCTTCCCACTCGAACCCGTTAAGTGGTGTACACCAGGATGGGAAAGTCTCTGGCCCCGTCACGCCTCCACGACGTCGTTCCTCACCTCCGTCCTCCTCGCTTCTTGCGTTGACCATCCAGGGGGGCGGGGAGAGGTTTCACCTGCTTGACCGGTGGAGGCTCCTGCCACTTGTCGAACTTCCGCTCGATCTCCTCCTTCAGGTCGTAGCCCACCTGTCGGGGCAAGGGGGGGTGGGGGGGAGAGGGGGCGAGAGGTCAGGGTGGGATGGTGGTAACGCGAAGCGGGTTCTTCCAGAAGCTTCTGACCCACGATTTCCGCCGGCTCCACCACCACCCCCCCCACCCCTTTTGTCTTCTCCAGGCGCTCACGGTCCACGCGACCGGGTACCTGGGGTGGGGAAGGTGAAGCGGGATTCAGCCCCAATCCCTCCTCCCTCCTCCCTCCCCACCAGGCTCCGCATTCAAAGGATCATCCTCCGTCATTTCCGCCAACTCCAGCATGATGACCACCACCAAACACATCTTCCCTTCACTCCCCCCGGCGGCATTCCGCAGGGATCGTTCCCTCCGGGACACCCTGGTCCATTCCTCCATCACCCCCTACTCCTCAACCCCCTCCCATGGCACCTTCCCATGCAACTGCAGAAGGTGCAACACCTGCCCCTTCACTTCCCCTCTCTTCACCGTCCAAGGGCCCAAACACTCCTTTCAGGTGAAGCAGCATTTCACTTGCACTTCCCTCAATTTAGTCTCCGTCATTCGCTGCTCCCAATGTGGTTTCCTCTACATTGGAGAGACCAGACGCAGACTGGGTGACCGCTTTGCAGAACACCTTCGGTCTGTCCGAAAGCATGACCCAGACCTCCCTGTCGCTTGCCAGTTTAACACTCCACCCTGTTTCTTGCCCACATGTTTGTCCTTGGCCTGCTGCAACGTTCCAGCGAAGCCCAACGCAAACTGGAGAAACAACACCTCATCTCCCGACTAGACACTTTACAGCCTTCCGGACTGAATATTGAGTTCAACAATTTTAGATCTTGAACACCCTCCTCCATCCCCACCCCCTTTCTGTTTCTTCCCCCCTCCCTCTGTTTGTTCCAATCATTTATATAGATTTTTCCTTTCCCGCCTATTTCCATTATTTTGAAATGTATTCCACCGACCATTTATCTAAACCTTTTATGCCCTTTTAGTCTTATTTCACCCCACCCCAACTAGAGCTATTTGTACCTTCACCCCACCCCCACTAGGTCTATCTGTACCTTCACCCCACCCCACCTCCACAAGGGCTATCTGTACCTTCACCCCCCTACCCCCACCCCCTCTAGGGCTATCTGTACCTTCACCCCACCCCCACTAGGGCTATCTGTACCTTCCCCCCACCCCCAACCCCACTAGGGCTATCTGTACCTTCACCCCACCCCACCCCCACTAGGGCTCTCTGTACCTTCACCCCACCCCCACTAGGGCTATCTGTACCTTCACCCCACCCCCACTAGGGCTATCTGTACCTTCACCCCACCCCACCCCCACTAGCGCTATCTGTACCTTCACCCCACCCCCACTAGGGCTATCTGTACCTTCACCCCACCCCACCCCCACTAGCGCTATCTGTACCTTCACCCCACCCCCACTAGGGCTATCTGTACCTTCACCCCCACCCCCACTAGGGCTATCTGTACCTTCACCCCACCCCCACTAGGGCTATCTGTACCTTCACCCCCACCCCCACTAGGGCTATCTGTACCTTCACCCCCACCCCCACTAGGGCTATCTGTACCTTCACTCCACCCCCACTAGGGCTATCTGTACCTTCACCCCCACCCCCACTAGGGCTATCTGTACCTTCACCCCCACCCCCACTAGGGCTATCTGTACCTTCACCCCCACCCCCACTAGGGCTATCTGTACCTTCACCCCCACCCCCACTAGGGCTATCTGTACCTTCACCCCCACCCCCACTAGGGCTATCTGTACCTTCACCCCCACCCCCACTAGGGCTATCTGTACCTTCACCCCACCCCCACTAGGGCTATCTGTACCTTCACCCCCACCCCCACTAGGGCTATCTGTACCTTCACCCCACCCCCACTAGGGCTATCTGTACCTTCACCCCACCCCCACTAGGGCTATCTGTACCTTCACCCCACCCCAACTAGGGCTATCTGTACCTTCACCCCACCCCCACTAGGGCTATCTGTACATTGCTTGTCCTGCTCTCCACTCTTAACTAGCACATTCGTTTAGATAATATCACCACCTTCAACACCTCTTTGTTCTTTTGTCTGTGACATCTTTTGGTTATCTCCACCTATCACTGCTTGCTTGTCCCAACAACACCTCCCCACTTCTCTCCCCCCAACCACCCCCCCTCCAACCTTAAACCAGTTTATATTTCACCCCTTTCCTATTTCCCCTTAGTTGTGTTGAAGAGTCACAGGGGACTCGAAACGTTCACTGTGTTTCCCCTACGCTGATGCTGCCGGACCTGCTGAGATTTTCCAGCTACCTTTTTGTTTCTTCTTTCAAACCCCCCTCCCAACTCTCTTCCGTCTCTCTAACCGAGGCCCTGATGGTCACCCCCAGCGCGGAACCCGGGCCCAGCCGGCGCTTCATCGCTTTACCTTCCCTTCGGAGCTCTCGTGGAAGCTGTCAACACGCGCTGCCAGGGTACACTTGGCGGCCACCAGCCGGGCTGCCTTCTTACGCAGGTCCTGCGGGGGGGGTAGAGACAGCGAGGGGACACGGTTAGAGTGGCAGCAGAGAGCGAGGCACTCGGCGGAGACATTCCTGGGGGGAGTGCGGGGAGGGGTTTAGTTCAACATGAAACCTCCCCCCCCAACCAGGGGATGGACAGGAATGAAGCTGGGGTGTGTCACTGTCAGGGCAAGCGGGGAGCGACAGAGCCGGAGGACGGGGGGGGAGACCGAGCGGGAGGACGGGGGGGAGACCGAGCGGGAGGACGGGGGGGAGACCGAGCGGGAGGACGGTGGGGGAGACCGAGCGGGAGGACGGGGGGGGAGACCGAGCGGGAGGACGGGGGGGGGAGACCGAGCGGGAGGACGGGGGGGGGAGACCGAGCGGGAGGACGGGGGGGGAGACCGAGCGGGAGGACGGGGGGGGAGACCGAGCGGGAGGACGGGGGGGGAGACCGAGCGGGAGGACGGGGGGGGAGACCGAGCGGGAGGACGGGGGGGGAGACCGAGCGGGAGGACGGGGGGGGAGACCGAGCGGGAGGACGGGGGGGGGAGACCGAGCGGGAGGACGGGGGGGGGAGACCGAGCGGGAGGACGGGGGGGGAGACCGAGCGGGAGGACGGGGGGGGAGACCGAGCGGGAGGACGGGGGGGGAGACCGAGCGGGAGGACGGGGGGGGAGACCGAGCGGGAGGACGGGGGGGGAGACCGAGCGGGAGGACGGGGGGGGAGACCGAGCGGGAGGACGGGGGGGGAGACCGAGCGGGGAGGACGGGGGGGGGAGACCGAGCGGGAGGACGGGGGGGGGAGACCGAGCGGGAGGACGGGGGGGGAGACCGAGCGGGAGGACGGGGGGGAGACCGAGCGGGAGGACGGGGGGGGAGAGAGAGCGGGAGGACGGGGGGGAGAGACAGAGCGGGAGGACGGGGGGAGAGACCGAGCGGGAGGACGGGGGGGGAGACCGAGCGGGAGGACGGGGGGAGAGACCGAGCGGGAGGACGGGGGGGGAGACCGAGCGGGAGGACGGGGGGGGAGACCGAGCGGGAGGACGGGGGGGGAGACCGAGCGGGAGGACGGGGGGGGGAGACCGAGCGGGAGGACGGGGGGGGAGACCGAGCGGGAGGACGGGGGGGGGAGACCGAGCGGGAGGACGGGGGGGGGAGACCGAGCGGGAGGACGGGGGGGGAGACCGAGCGGGAGGACGGGGGGGGAGACCGAGCGGGAGGACGGGGGGGAGGACGACCGAGCGGGGAGGACGGGGGGGGAGACCGAGCGGGAGGACGGGGGGGGGAGACCGAGCGGGAGGACGGGGGGGGAGACCGAGCGGGAGGACGGGGGGGGAGACCGAGCGGGGAGGACGGGGGGGGAGACCGAGCGGGAGGACGGGGGGGGAGACCGAGCGGGAGGACGGGGGGGGAGACCGAGCGGGAGGACGGGGGGGGAGACCGAGCGGGAGGACGGGGGGGGAGAACCGAGCGGGAGGACGGGGGGGGAGGACCGAGCGGAGAGGACGGGGGGGGAGACCGAGCGGAGGACAGGGTGGGGAGACCGAGCGG
>NW_024470848.1:0-17500 GCF_017639515.1 Carcharodon carcharias
CACTGTCCCAGTGTCAGTACTGAGGGAGTGCATGCACTGTCAGAGGGTACAGTACTGAGGGAGTGCTGCACTTGTCAGAGGGCCAGTACTGTGGGAGTGCCACACTGTCAGAGGGCCAGTACTGATGGGAGTGCTGCACTGTTCAGAGGGTCAGTACTGAGGGAGTGCTGCGCTGTCAAGGGGTCAGTACTGAGGGAGTGCCGCACTGTCGGAGGGTGTCAGTACTGAGGGTGTGCTGCACGTCGGAGGGTCAGTACTGAGGGAGTGCCGCACTGTCAGAGGGATCAGTACTGAGGGAGTGCCGCACTGTCAGAGGGTCAGTACTGAGGGAAGTGGTGCACTGTCGGAGGGTCAGTGCTGAGGGAGTGCACGCACTGTCAGAGGGTCAGTCTGGGGGAGTGGTTGCACTGTCGGAGGGTCAGTGCTGAGGGAGTGCTGCACTGTCAGAGGGTCAGTACTGAGGGAGTGGTGCACTGTCGGAGGGTCAGTGCTGAGGGAGTGCTGCACTGTCGGAGGGTCAGTACTGAGGGAGTGCTGCACTGTCAGAGGGTCAGTACTGAGGGAGTGCTGCACTGTCAGAGGAGTCAGTACTGAGGGAGTGCTGCCCTGTCAGAGGGCCAGTACTGAGGGAGTGCCACACTGTCAGAGGGCCAGTACTGAGGGAGTGCTGCACTGTCAGAGGGTTCAGTACTGAGGGAGTGCTAGCGCTGTCAGAGGGTCAGTATGAGGGAGTGCCGCACTGTCGGAGGGTCAGTACTGAGGGAGTTGCTGCACTGTCAGAGGGTCAGTACTGAGGGAGTGCTGCACTGTCAGAGGTTCAGTACTGAGGGAGTGCCTGCACTGTCACAGGGTCAGTAGTGAGGGAGTGCTGCACTGTCAGAGGGTCAGTACTGAGGAGTGCTGCACTGTCAGAGGCGTCAGTACTGAGGGAGTGCTGCACTGTCAGAGGGTCAGTATGAGGGAGCTGCTGCACTGTCAGAGGGTCAGTACTGAGGGAGTGGTTGCACAGTCAGTGGGTCAGTACTGAGGGAGTGCTGCACTGTCAGAGGGTCAGTACTGAGGGAATGCTGTATGTCAGAGGGTCAGTACTGAGGGTGTGCTGCACTGTCGGAGGGTCAGTACTGAGGGAGTGCTGCACTGTCAGAGGGTCAGTACTGAGGGAATGCTGCATGTCAGAGGGCCAGTACTGAGGGAGTGCTGCACTGTCAGAGGGTCATACTGAGGAGTGCCCGCACTGTCGGAGAGGGTCAGTACTGAGGGAGTGCTGCACTGTCAGAGGGTCAGTACTGAGGAGTGCCGCACTGTCTGAGGGTCAATACTGAGGGAGTGCCGCACTGTCAGAGGGTCATTACTGAGGGAGTGCTGCACTGTCAGAGGGTCTGTACTGAGGGAAGTGCCGCACTGTCGGAGGGTCAGTACTGAGGGAGTGCTGCACTGTCAGAGGGTCAGTACTGAGGGAGTGCCGCACTGTCTGAGGGTCAGTACTGAGGGAGTGCCGCACTGTCAGAGGGTCAGTACTGAGGGAGTGCCGCACTGTCAGAGGGTCAGTACTGAGGGAGTGCCGCACTGTCAGATGGTCAGTACTGAGGGAGTGCCGCACTGTCAGAGGGTCAGTACTGAGGGAGTGCTGCACTGTGAGAGGGTCAGTACTGAGGGAGTGCCGCACTGTCGGAGGGTCAGTACTGAAGGAGTGCCGCACTGTCACAGGGTCAGTACTGAGGGAGTGCTGCCCTGTCGGAGGGTCAGTACTGAGGGAATGCCGCACTGTCGGTGGGTCAGTACTGAGGGAGTGCTGCACTGTCAGAGGGTCAGTACTGAGGGAGTGCCGCACTGTCAGATGGTCAGTACTGAGGGAATGCTGCACTGTCAGAGGGCCAGTACTGAGGGAGTGCCACACTGTCAGAGGGCCAGTACTGAGGGAGTGCTGCACTGTCAGAGGGTCAGTACTGAGGGAGTGCTGCGCTGTCAGAGGGTCAGTACTGAGGGAGTGCCGCACTGTCGGAGGGTCAGTACTGAGGGAGTGCTGCACTGTCGGTGGGTCAGTACTGAGGGAGTGCCGCACTGTCAGAGGGTCAGTACTGAGGGAGTGCCGCACTGTCAGAGGGTCAGTACTGAGGGAGTGGTGCACTGTCGGAGGGTCAGTGCTGAGGGAGTGCCGCACTGTCAGAGGGTCAGTACTGGGGGAGTGGTGCACTGTCGGAGGGTCAGTGCTGAGGGAGTGCTGCACTGTCAGAGGGTCAGTACTGAGGGAGTGGTGCACTGTCGGAGGGTCAGTGCTGAGGGAGTGCTGCACTGTCGGAGGGTCAGTACTGAGGGAGTGCTGCACTGTCAGAGGGTCAGTACTGAGGGAGTGCTGCACTGTCAGAGGGTCAGTACTGAGGGAGTGCTGCACTGTCAGAGGGCCAGTACTGAGGGAGTGCCACACTGTCAGAGGGCCAGTACTGAGGGAGTGCTGCACTGTCAGAGGGTCAGTACTGAGGGAGTGCTGCGCTGTCAGAGGGTCAGTACTGAGGGAGTGCCGCACTGTCGGAGGGTCAGTACTGAGGGAGTGCTGCACTGTCAGAGGGTCAGTACTGAGGGAGTGCTGCACTGTCAGAGGGTCAGTACTGAGGGAGTGCTGCACTGTCACAGGGTCAGTACTGAGGGAGTGCTGCACTGTCAGAGGGTCAGTACTGAGGGAGTGCTGCACTGTCAGAGGGTCAGTACTGAGGGAGTGCTGCACTGTCAGAGGGTCAGTACTGAGGGAGTGCTGCACTGTCAGAGGGTCAGTACTGAGGGAGTGCTGCACAGTCAGAGGGTCAGTACTGAGGGAGTGCTGCACTGTCAGAGGGTCAGTACTGAGGGAGTGCAGCACTGTCAGAGGGTCAGTACTGAGGGAGTGCTGCACTGTCGGAGGGTCAGTACTGAGGGAGTGCTGCACTGTCAGAGGGTCAGTACTGAGGGAGTGCTGCACTGTCAGAGGGTCAGTACTGAGGGAGTGCTGCACTGTCAGAGGGTCAGTACTGAGGGAGTGCCGCACTGTCGGAGGGTCAGTACTGAGGGAGTGCTGCACTGTCAGAGGGTCAGTACTGAGGGAGTGCCGCACTGTCTGAGGGTCAGTACTGAGGGAGTGCCGCACTGTCAGAGGGTCAGTACTGAGGGAGTGCTGCACTGTCAGAAGGTTCAGTACTGAGGGAGTGTTGCACTGTCGGAGGGTCAGTGCTGAGGGAGTGCTGCACTGCCAGAGGGTCAGTACTGAGGGAGTGCCTGCACTGTCTGAGGGTCAGTACTGAGGGAGTGCAGCACTGTCAGAGGGTCAGTACTGATGGAGTGCCGCACTGTCAGAGGGTCAGTACTGAGGGAGTGCTGCACTGTCAGATGGTCAGTACTGAGGGAGTGCCGCACTGTCAGAGGGTCAGTACTGAGGGAGTGCTGCACTGTGAGAGGGTCAGTACTGAGGGAGTGCCGCACTGTCGGAGGGTCAGTACTGAAGGAGTGCCGCACTGTCACAGGGTCAGTACTGAGGGAGTGCTGCCCTGTCGGAGGGTCAGTACTGAGGGAATGCCGCACTGTCGGAGGGTCAGTACTGAGGGAGTGCTGCACTGTCAGAGGGTCAGTACTGAGGGAGTGCCGCACTGTCAGATGGTCAGTACTGAGGGAATGCCGCACTGTCGGAGGGTCAGTACTGAGGGAGTGCCGCACTGTCGGAGGGTCAGTACTGAGGGAATGCCGCACTGTCGGAGGGTCAGTACTGAGGGAGTGCCGCACTGTCGGAGGGTCAGTACTGAGGGAGTGCCGCACTGTCGGAGGGTCAGTACTGAGGGAGTGCCGCACTGTCGGAGGGTCAGTACTGAGGGAGTGCCGCACTGTCAGAGGGTCAGTACTGAGGGAGTGCCGCACTGTCAGAGGGTCAGTACTGAGGGAGCGCTGCACTGTCGGAGGGAGATGTATATACTCTAGGATTTGAGATCCATAATCCAGGGCGACACTGGCTCTGGTTGTTATCCGGGTGACGAGTGTGAGAGAGCACAGGATCCCAGGGCAGCTTGATAATGAGCTCTAATTCGAAGGTATGCAGTGACTGCTGGCACAGCGACAGTGGATGTCTGAGACAGCAGGAGGGAGTAGCGCAGGCTGCTCACCAAGGCAGACAGGGGGTGGGGGTCGGTGGGGGGGCCCTGAATTAGGCCGGGAAGGGGATCGTGTGTCCCCAAGCTGGAGAGAGACCCGTGGAGTCAGCCTGGAAGGTCAGCCAGAGCCTGGTAACCGCTCGAAGCAGGACCCAGCGGGCAAACACTAGCTGTCAGAGAGAGAGAGGAGGCAGGAGCAGTTTCGCAACTGAGCCGGGCTCCCAGCAGTGATAACCTGTAAATAACCCCAGGCAGCAGAAAGCAGCAGACCTGAGGCTCAGCAGTAATGAGACTCTCACACATGCTCATGTCAATCCCAATGTGGACAGCGCAGAGCAACTCCACAAAGGATCAGCAGAGAGTGTAGAGGGTGCTTTACTCTGTATCTAACCCCGTGCTGTACCTGTCCTGGGAGTGTTTGATGGGGACAGTGTAGAGGGAGCTTTACTCTGTATCTAACCCCGTGCTGTACCTGTCCTGGGAGTGTTTGATGGGGACAGTGTAGAGGGAGATTTACTCTGTATCTAACCCCGTGCTGTACCTGTCCTGGGAGTGTTTGATGGGGACAGTGTAGGGGGAGATTTACTCTGTATCTAACCCCGTGCTGTACCTGTCCTGGGAGTGTTTGATGGGGACAGTGTAGAGGGAGATTTACTCTGTATCTAACCCCGTGCTGTACCTGTCCTGGGAGTGTTTGATGGGGACAGTGTAGATGGAGATTTACTCTGTATCTAACCCCGTGCTGTACCTGTCCTGGGAGTGTTTGATGGGGACAGTGTAGAGGGAGAATTTCTCTGTATCTAACCCTGTGCTATACCTGTCCTGGGAGTGTTTGATGGGGACAGTGTAGAGAGAGATTTACTCTCCATCAAACTCTGTGCTCTACCTGTACTGAGAGTGTTTGATGGAGACGGTGTAGAGGGACCTTAATTCTGTATCTAACCTCGTGCTGTACCTGTCCTGGGAACGTTTGATGGGGACAATGTAGATGGAGATTTACTCTGTACCTATTCCCTTGCTGTACTTGTCCTGGGAGTGTTTGTTGGGGACAGTGTCGAGCGAGATTTTCTCTTTATCTAACCCAGTGATTTACCTGTCCTGGGAGTGTTTAATGGGGACAGTGCAGAGGGGGTTTTAGTCTGTATCTAACCCCGTGCTAAACCTGTCCTGGGCGTGTTTGATTGGGACAGTTTAGTGTGTTCTTTACGCAAACGCGTGTTTAACTGTTCTGGGATTGTTTAATGGGGACAGTGTAGAGGGAGATTTACTCTGTACCTATCCCCGTGCTGTACCTGTCCTGGGAGTGTTTGATGGGGACAGTGTAGAGGGAGCTTTACTCTGTATCTAACCCCGTGCTGTACTTGTCCTGGGAGTGGTTGATGGTGACGGTGTAGAGGGAGATTTACTCTGTATCTAACCCCGTGCTGTACCTGTCCTGGGAGTGTTTGATGGGGACAGTGTAGAGGGAGCTTTACTCTGTATCTAACCCCGTGCTGTACCTGTCCTGGGAGTGTTTGATGGGGACAGTGAAGAGGGAGATTTACTCTGTATCTAACCCCGTGCTGTACCTGTCCTGGGAGTGTTTGATGGGGACAGTGAAGAGGGAGATTTACTCTGTATCTAACCCCGTGCTGTACCTGTCCTGGGAGTGTTTGATGGGGACAGTGAAGAGGGAGATTTACTCTGTATCTAACCCCGTGCTGTAGCTGCCCTGGGCGTGTTTGATGGGGACGGTGTAGAGGGAGATTTACTCTGTATCTAACCCCGTGCTGTACCTGTCCTGGGCGTGTTTGATGGGGACGGTGTAGAGGGAGATTTACTCTGTATCTAACCCCGTGCTGTACCTGTCCTGGGAGTGTTTGATGGGGACAGTGTAGAGGGAGATTTACTCTGTATCTAACCCCGTGCTGTACCTGTCCTGGGAGTGTTTGATGGGGACAGTGTAGAGGGAGATTTACTCTGTATCTAACCCCGTGCTGTACCTGTCCTGGGAGTGTTTGATGGGGACGGTGTAGAGGGAGATTTACTCTGTATCTAACCCCGTGCTGTACCTGTCCTGGGAGTGTTTGATGGGGACAGTGTAGAGGGAGATTTACTCTGTACCTATCCCCGTGCTGTACCTGTCCTGGGAGTGTTTGATGGGGACAGTGTAGAGGGAGATTTACTCTGTATCTAACCCCGTGCTGTACCTGTCCTGGGAGTGTTTGATGGGGACAGTGTAAAGGGAGATTTACTCTGTATCTAACCCCGTGCTGTACCTGTCCTGGGAGTGTTTGATCTGGACAGTGTAGAGGGAGCTTTACTCTGTATCTAACCCCGTGCTGTACCTGTCCTGGGAGTGTTTGATGGGGACAGTGCAGAGGGAGCTTAAGTCTGTATCTAACCCCGTGCTGTACCTGTCCTGGGAGTGTTTGATGGGGACAGTGTAGAGGGAGATTTACTCTGTATCTAACCCCGTGCTGTACCTGTCCTGGGAGTGTTTGATGGGGACGGTGTAGAGGGAGATTTATTCTGTATCTAACCCTGTGCTGTACCAGTCCTGGGAGTGTTTGCTGGGGACGGTGTAGAGGGAGATTTACTCTGTATCTAACCCCGTGCTGTACCTGTCCTGGGAGTGTTTGATGGGGACGGTGTAGAGGGAGATTTACTCTGTATCTAGCCCGGGCTGTACCTGTCCTGGGAGTGTTTGATGGGGACAGTGTAGAGGGAGCTTTACTCTGTATCTAACCCCGTGCTGTACCTGTCCTGGGAGTGTTTGATGGGGACAGTGTAGAGGGAGATTTACTCTGTATCTAACCCTGTGCTGTATCTGTCCTGGGCGGTTTGGTGGGGACAGTGTAGAGGGAGATTTACTCTGTATCTAACCCCGTGCTGTACCTGTCCTGGGAGTGTTTGATGGGGACAGTGTAGAGGGAGATTTACTCTGTATCTAACCCCGTGCTGTACCTGTCCTGGGAGTGTTTGATGGGGACAGTGTAGAGGGAGATTTACTCTGTATCTAACCCCGTGCTGTACCTGTCCTGGGAGTGTTTGATGGGGACAGTGTAGAGGGAGATTTACTCTGTATCTAACCCCGTGCTGTACTGTCCTGCGGGTTTTTGGTGTAGACAAATTTTACCCTATAACTAAGCCCATGTTGTACACATCCTGGGAGTGTTTGTTGGGGACAGTGTAGAGCGAGCTTAACTCTGCATCTGACCCCGTGCTGTATCTGTCCTGGGCGGTTTGGTGTGGACAGTGTAGAGGGAGATTTACTCTGTACCTAACCCCGTGCTGTACCTGTCCTGGGAGTGTTTGATGGGGACAGTGTAGAGGGAGATTTACTCTGTATCTAACCCCGTGCTGTACCTGTCCTGGGAGTGTTTGATGGGGACAGTGTAGAGGGAGATTTACTCTGTATCTAACCCCGTGCTGTACCTGTCCTGGGAGTGTTTGATGGGGCCGGTGTAGAGGGAGATTTACTCTGTATCTAACCCCGTGCTGTAGCTCCAGGGATTTGAACAGGAGGATGAGAATTGTAGGGGCAGGAGGAGGTTACAGAGATAGGGAGGGAGGGAGTGAGGGAGGGATTTGAACAGGAGGATGAGAATTGTAGGGGCAGGAGGAGGTTACAGAGATAGGGAGGGAGGGAGTGAGGGAGGGATTTGAACAGGAGGGTGAGAATTGTAGGGGCTGGAGGAGGTTACAGAGATAGGGAGGGAGGGGGTGAGGGAGGGATTTGAACAGGAGGGTGAGAATTGTAGGGGCTGGAGGAGGTTACAGAGATAAGGAGGGAGGGGGTGAGGGAGGGATTTGAACAGGAGGATGAGAATTGTAGGGGCTGGAGGAGGTTACAGAGATAGGGAGGGAGGGAGTGAGGGAGGGATTTGAACAGGAGGATGAGAATTGTAGGGGCAGGAGGAGGTTACAGAGATAGGGAGGGAGGGGGTGAGGGAGGGATTTGAACAGGAGGATGAGAATTGTAGGGGCGGGAGGAGGTTACAGAGATAGGGAGGGAGGGGGTGAGGGAGGGATTTGAACAGGAGGGTGAGAATTGTAGGGGCTGGAGGAGGTTACAGAGATAGGGAGGGAGGGGGTGAGGGAGGGATTTGAACAGGAGGGTGAGAATTGTAGGGGCTGGAGGAGGTTACAGAGATAGGGAGGGAGAGGGTGAGTGAGGGATTTGAACAGGAGGATGAGAATTGTAGGGAATGGAGGAGGTTACAGAGATAGGGAGGGAGGGGTTGAGGGAGGGATTTGAACAAGAGGATAAGAATTGTAGGGGCTGGAGGAGGTTACAGAGATAGGGAAGGAGGAGGTGAGGGAGGGATTTGAACAGGAGGATGAGAATTGTAGGGGCTGGAGGAGGTTACAGAGATAGGGAGGGAGGGGGTGAGGGAGGGATTTGAACAGGAGGATGAGAATTGTAGGGGCTGGAGGAGGTTACAGAGATAGGGAGGGAGGGGGTGAGGGAGGGATTTGAACAGGAGGGTGAGAATTGTAGGGCCTGGAGGAGGTTACAGAGATAGGGAGGGCAGAGGTGAGGGAGGGATTTGAACAGGTAGATGAGAATTGTAGGGGTGGAGGAGGTTACAGAGATAGGGAGGGAGGGGGTGAGGGAGGGATTTGAACAGGAGGATGAGAATTGTAGGGGCTGGAGGAGGTTACAGAGATAGGGAGGGAGGGGGTGAGGGAGGGATTTGAACAGGAGGATGAGAATTGTAGGGGCTGGAGGAGGTTACAGAGATAGGGAGGGAGGGGGTGAGGGAGGGATTTGAACAGGAGAATGAGAATTGTAGGGGCTGGAGGAGGTTACAGAGATAGGGAGGGAGGGGGTGAGGGAGGGATTTGAACAGGAGGATGAGAATTGTAGGGGCTGGAGGAGGTTACAGAGATAGGGAGGGAGGGAGTGAGGGAGGGATTTGAACAGGAGGATGAGGATTGTAGGGGCTGGAGGAGGTTACAGAGATAGGGAGGGAGGGAGCGAGGGAGGGATTTGAACAGGAGGATGAGAATTGTAGGGGCTGGAGGAGGTTACAGAGATAGGGAGGGAGAGGGTGAGGGAGGGATTTGAACAGGAGGATGAGGATTGTAGGGGCTGGAGGAGGTTACAGAGATAGGGAGGGAGGGGGTGAGGGAGGGATTTGAACAGGAGGATGAGAATTGTAGGGGCTGGAGGAGGTTACAGAGATAGGGAGGGAGGGGGTGAGGGAGGGATTTGAACAGGAGGATGAGAATTGTAGGGGCTGGAGGAGGTTACAGAGATAGGGAGGGAGGGGGCGAGGGAGGGTTTTTGAACAGGAGGATGAGAGTTTGATGATCGATGTGTTGCCGGACCGGGAGCTGTTGTGGGGTCAGCGAGTACGTGGAGGTGTTGAGCAGGAGTCGAGTGGGGTTCAGTTAATGCACGGGTGCAGCGGAGTTTGGAACGATGAGATGCTTTCGGAAGCCGGGAGACAGAGCGCGGAGAGAGGGAAGAATCACTCCTGGAGGGTAATCGCTCTGTGGTGATGGCTCCTGCAGCCGATGAGCTGAGATGGGGCAGGAGGTTGCTGGCCATGCAGAGGATGAAGGGGACAGTGCTGAGGGTGTTCAGGTGTGCAGGAGGTGAGCTAGCCGGGCACCAGATGGTGACCAAGGGGATTAGACTGCAGCGGGGTGCAGCGCTTGCTGGGCTGATAATGGAGCTAACACAATCTCTTTTTCTCCACCTCTCCAATCCAGACTCATCCTGCAGATATTTCAGATTCTTCACCACGGGGGAACATGTCAAAATCATGGATAGAGAGATCAAGAAAGGTAAGTCCACCAGCCCCGCATTCTCCCTCTCAGGGAGATATCTGTACACTGACTGGTGTCTCTCAGTCCCTCTCTCTCTCAGGGAGATATCTGTACACTGACTGGTGTCTCTCAGTCCCTCTCTCTCAGGGAGATATCTGTACACTGACTGGTGTCTCTCAGTCCCTCTCTCTCAGGGAGATATCTGTACACTGACTGGTGTCTCTCAGTCCCCTCTCTCTCTCAGGGAGATATCTGTACACTGACTGGTGTCTCTCAGTCCCTCTCTCTCAGGGAGATATCTGTACACTGACTGGTGTCTCTCAGTCCCTCTTTCTCAGGGAGATATCTGTACACTGACTGGTGTCTCTCAGTCCCTCTCTCTCTCAGGGAGATATCTGTACACTGACTGGTGTCTCTCAGTCCCTCTTTCTCAGGGAGACATCTGTACACTGACTGGTGTCTCTCAGTCCCTCTCTCTCTCAGGGAGATATCTGTACACTGACTGGTGTCTCTCAGTCTCTCTCAGGGAGATATCTGTACACTGACTGGTGTCTCTCTGTCCCCCTCACTCTCAGGGAGATATCTGTACACTGACTGGTGTCTCTCAGTCACTCTCTCTCAAGGAGATATCTGTACACTGACTGGTGTCTCTCAGTCCCTCTCTCTCTCAGGGAGATATCTCTACACTGACTGGTGTCTCTCAGCCTCTCTCTCTCTCAGGGAGATATCTGTACACTGACTGGTGTCTCTCAGTCACTCTCTCTCAGGGAGATATCTGTACACTGACTTGTGTCTCTCAGTCCCGTCTCTCTCAGGGAGATATCTGTACACTGACTGGTGTCTCTCAGTCTCTCTCTCAGGGAGGTATCTGTACACTGACTGGTGTCTCTCAGTCTCTCTCTCTCTCTCAGGGAGATATCTGTACACTGACTGGTGTCTCTCAGTCCCTCTCTCTCTCAGGGAGATATCTGTACACTGACTGGTGTCTCTCAGTCTCTCTCAGGGAGATATCTGTACACTGACTGGTGTCTCTCTGTCCCCCTCACTCTCAGGGAGATATCTGTACACTGACTGGTGTCTCTCAGTCACTCTCTCTCAGGGAGATATCTGTACACTGACTGGTGTCTCTCAGTCCCTCTCTCTCTCAGGGAGATATCTCTACACTGACTGGTGTCTCTCAGCCTCTCTCTCTCTCAGGGAGATATCTGTACACTGACTGGTGTCTCTCAGTCACTCTCTCTCAGGGAGATATCTGTACACTGACTTGTGTCGCTCAGTCCCGTCTCTCTCAGGGAGATATCTGTACACTGACTGGTGTCTCTCAGTCTCTCTCTCAGGGAGATATCTGTACACTGACTGGTGTCTCTCAGTCTCTCTCTCTCTCTCAGGGAGATATCTGTACACTGACTGGTGTCTCTCAGTCCCTCTCTCTCTCTTTCAGGGAGATATCTGTTGACGCTGGGTCACTAACATTCTGGACTGTCTCTCTCCGCAGATCTCTTCATAGCTCTGGCCATCTTAGTCCTGTTGAGTCTCTGCCTCATGATGCTGGGATCCTTGTCCATTACGATGGCCTTAAACAGGCATCCAGAATTCCTCATCAAGCTTTCTGCTTTCTTCTTCATCACCTCCGGTCAGTCCTCGGTCTGTGTCCCAAACAGTCCTCGCTCCGTGTCCCGGTCAGTCCTCGCTCTGTGTCCGGTCAGTCCTCGCTCCGGGTCCCGGTCAGTCCTCGCTCTGTGTCCCGGTCAGTCCTCGCTCCGTCTCCCGGTCAGTCCTCGCTCCGTGTCCCGGTCAGTCCTCGCTCTGTGTCCCGGTCAGTCCTCGCTCTGTGTCCCGGTCAGTGCTCGCTCCGTGTCCCGGTCAGTGCTCGCTCCGTGTCCCGGTCAATCCTCGCTCCATTTCCCGGTCAGTACTCGCTCCGTGTCCCGGTCAGTCCTCGCTCCGTTTCCCGGTCAGTCCTCGCTCCGTGTCCCGGTCAGTCCTCGCTCTGTGTCCCGGTCAGTCCTCGCTCTGTGTCCCGGTCAGTCCTCGCTCCGTGTCCCGGTCAGTCCTCGCTCTGTGTCCCGGTCAGTCCTCGCTCTGTGTCCCGGTCAGTCCTCGCTCCGTTTCCCGGTCAGTCCTCGCTCTGTTTCCCGGTCAGTCCTCGCTCTGTGTCCCGGTCAGTCCTCGCTCTGTGTCCTGGTCAGTCCTCGCTCTGTGTCCCGGTCAGTCCTCGCTCTGTGTCCCGGTCAGTCCTCGCTCCGTTTCCCGGTCAGTCCTCGCTCTGTGTCCCGGTCAGTCTTCGCTCTGTGTCTGGTCAGTCCTCGCTCCGTTTCCCGGTCAGTCCTCGCTCTGTGTCCAGGTCAGTCCTCGCTCCGTGTCCCGGTCAGTCCTCGCTCCGTGTCCCGGTCAGTCCTCGCTCCGTTTCCCGGTCAGTCCTCGCTCCGTGTCCCGGTCAGTCCTCGCTCTGTGTCCCGGTCAGTCCTCGCTCTGTGTCCCGGTCAGTCCTCGCTCTGTGTCCCGGTCAGTCCTCGCTCCGTGTCCCGGTCAGTCCTCGCTCTGTGTCCCGGTCAGTCCTCGCTCTGTGTCCCGGTCAGTCCTCGCTCCGTGTCCCGGTCAGTCCTCGCTCTGTGTCCCGGTCAGTCCTCGCTCTGTGTCCTGGTCAGTCCTCGCTCCGTGTCCCGGTCAGTGCTCGCTCCGTGTCCCGGTCAGTCCTCGCTCTGTGTCCCGGTCAGTCCTCGCTCCGTGTCCCTTCAGTCCTCGCTCCATCTCCCGGTCAGTCCTCGCTCTGTGTCCCGGTCAGTCCTCGCTCTGTGTCCCGGTCAGTCCTCGCTCTGTGTCCCGGTCAGTCCTCGCTCCGTGTCCCGGTCAGTCCTCGCTCTGTGTCCCGGTCAGTCCTCGCTCTGTGTCCCGGTCAGTCCTCGCTCTGTGTCCCGGTCAGTCCTCGCTCCGTGTCCCGGTCAGTCCTCGCTCTGTGTCCCGGTCAGTCCTCGCTCCGTTTCCCGGTCAGTCCTCGCTCTGTGTCCCGGTCAGTCCTCGCTCTGTGTCCCGGTCAGTCCTCGCTCTGTGTCCCGGTCAGTCCTCGCTCTGTGTCCCGGTCAGTCCTCGCTCCGTTTCCCGGTCAGTCCTCGCTCCGTGTCCCGGTCAGTCCTCGCTCTGTGTCCCGGTCAGTCCTCGCTCTGTGTCCCGGTCAGTCCTCGCTCCGTTTCCCGGTCAGTCCTCGCTCTGTGTCCCGGTCAGTCCTCGCTCTGTGTCCCGGTCAGTCCTCGCTCCGTGTCCCGGTCAGTCCTCGCTCTGTGTCCCGGTCAGTCCTCGCTCTGTGTCCCGGTCAGTCCTCGCTCCGTGTCCCGGTCAGTCCTCGCTCTGTGTCCCGGTCAGTCCTCGCTCCGTGTCCCGGTCAGTCCTCGCTCCGTGTCCCGGTCAGTCCTCGCTCTGTGTCCCGGTCAGTCCTCGCTCCGTCTACCGGTCAGTCCTCGCTCTGTCTCCCGGTCAGTCCTCGCTCCGTCTCCCGGTCAGTCCTCGCTCCGTGTCCCGGTCAGTCCTCGCTCTGTGTCCCGGTCAGTCCTCGCTCCGTGTCCCGGTCAGTCCTCGCTCTGTGTCCCGGTCAGTCCTCGCTCCGTGTCCCGGTCAGTCCTCGCTCCGTGTCCCGGTCAGTCCTCGCTCTGTGTCCCGGTCAGTCCTCGCTCCGTGTCCCGGTCAGTCCTCGCTCTGTGTCCCGGTCAGTCCTCGCTCTGTGTCCGGTCAGTCCTCGCTCCGTTTCCCGGTCAGTCCTCGCTCTGTGTCCCGGTCAGTCCTCGCTCGGTTTCCCGGTCAGTCCTCGCTCCGTTTCCCGGTCAGTCCTCGCTCCGTGTCCCCGTCAGTCCTCCCTTGTGTCCCGGTCAGTCCTCGCTCCGTTTCCCGGTCAGTCCTCGCTCTGTGTCCCGGTCAGTCCTCGCTCTGTGTCCCGGTCAGTCCTCGCTCTGTGTCCCGGTCAGTCCTCGCTCTGTGTCCCGGTCAGTCCTCGCTCCGTGTCCCGGTCAGTCCTCGCTCTGTGTCCCGGTCAGTCCTCGCTCTGTGTCCCGGTCAGTCCTCGCTCCGTGTCCCGGTCAGTCCTCGCTCCGTGTCCCGGTCAGTCCTCGCTCTGTGTCCCGGTCAGTCCTCGCTCCGTTTCCCGGTCAGTCCTCGCTCCGTGTCCCGGTCAGTCCTCGCTCTGTGTCCCGGTCAGTCCTCGCTCCGTTTCCCGGTCAGTCCTCGCTCCGTGTCCCGGTCAGTCCTCGCTCTGTGTCCCGGTCAGTCCTCGCTCCGTGTCCCGGTCAGTCCTCGCTCCGTGTCCCGGTCAGTCCTCGCTCTGTGTCCCGGTCAGTCCTCGCTCTGTGTCCCGGTCAGTCCTCGCTCCGTTTCCCGGTCAGTCCTCGCTCTGTGTCCCGGTCAGTCCTCGCTCTGTGTCCCGGTCAGTCCTCGCTCCGTGTCCCGGTCAGTCCTCGCTCTGTGTCCCGGTCAGTCCTCGCTCTGTGTCCAGGTCAGTCCTCGCTCTGTGTCCCGGTCAGTCCTCGCTCTGTGTCCCGGTCAGTCCTCGCTCTGTGTCCCGGTCAGTCCTCGCTCCTTGTCCCGGTCAGTCCTCGCTCTGTGTCCCGGTCAGTCCTCGCTCTGTTTCCCGGTCAGTCCTCGCTCCATTTCCCAGTCAGTCCTCGCTCCGTGTCCCGGTCAGTCCTCGCTCTGTGTCCCGCTCAGTCCTCGCTCCGTTTCCCGGTCAGTCCTCGCTCTGTGTCCCGGTCAGTCCTCGCTCCGTGTCCCGGTCAGTCCTCGCTCTGTGTCCCGGTCAGTCCTCGCTCTGTGTCCCGGTCAGTCCTCGCTCCGTGTCCCGGTCAGTCCTCGCTCTGTTTCCCGGTCAGTCCTCGCTCCGTTTCCCGGTCAGTCCTCGCTCCGTTTCCCGGTCAGTCCTCGCTCCGTGTCCGGTCAGTCCTCGCTCTGTGTCCCGGTCAGTCCTCGCTCTGTGTCCCGGTCAGTCCTCGCTCCGTGTCCCGGTCAGTCCTCGCTCCGTGTCCCGGTCAGTCCTCGCTCTGTGTCCCGGTCAGTCCTCGCTCTGTGTCCTGGTCAGTCCTCGCTCTGTGTCCCGGTCAGTCCTCGCTCTGTGTCCCGGTCAGTCCTCGCTCTGTGTCCCGGTCAGTCCTCGCTCTGTGTCCCGGTCAGTCCTCGCTCCGTGTCCCGGTCAGTCCTCGCTCTGTGTCCCGGTCAGTCCTCGCTCTGTTTCCCGGTCAGTCCTCGCTCCGTGTCCCGGTCAGTCCTCGCTCCGTTTCCCGGTCAGTCCTCGCTCTGTGTCCCGGTCAGTCCTCGCTCCGTGTCCCGGTCAGTCCTCGCTCCGTTTCCCGGTCAGTCCTCGCTCTGTGTCCCGGTCAGTCCTCGCTCTGTGTCCCGGTCAGTCCTCGCTCTGTGTCCCGGTCAGTCCTCGCTCTGTGTCCCGGTCAGTCCTCGCTCTGTGTCCCGGTCAGTCCTCGCTCTGTGTCCCGGTCAGTCCTCGCTCCGTGTCCCTGTCAGTCCTCGCTCTGTGTCCCGGTCAGTCCTCGCTCCGTGTCCCGGTCAGTCCTCGCTCTGTGTCCCGGTCAGTCCTCGCTCTGTGTCCCGGTCAGTCCTCGCCTTGTTTCCCGGTCAGTCCTCGCTCTGTGTCCCGGTCAGTCCTCGCTCCTTGTCCCGGTCAGTCCTCGCTCTGTGTCCCGGTCAGTCCTCGCTCTGTGTCCCGGTCAGTCCTCGCTCCGTGTCCCGGTCAGTCCTCGCTCCGTGTCCCGGTCAGTCCTCGCTCTGTGTCCCGGTCAGTCCTCGCTCTGTGTCCTGGTCAGTCCTCGCTCCGTTTCCCGGTCAGTCCTCGCTCTGTGTCCCGGTCAGTCCTCGCTCTGTGTCCTGGTCAGTCCTCGCTCCGTGTCCCGGTCAGTCCTCGCTCTGTGTCCCGGTCAGTCCTCGCTCTGTGTCCTGGTCAGTCCTCGCTCCGTTTCCCGGTCAGTCCTCGCTCTGTGTCCCGGTCAGTCCTCGCTCCGTGTCCCGGTCAGTCCTCGCTCTGTGTCCCGGTCAGTCCTCGCTCTGTGTCCCGGTCAGTCCTCGCTCTGTGTCCCGGTCAGTCCTCGCTCTGTGTCCCGGTCAGTCCTCGCTCTGTGTCCCGGTCAGTCCTCGCTCTGTGTCCCGGTCAGTCCTCGCTCCGTTTCCCGGTCAGTCCTCGCTCTGTGTCCCGGTCAGTCCTCGCTCCGTTTCCCGGTCAGTCCTCGCTCCGTGTCCCGGTCAGTCCTCGCTCCGTGTCCCGGTCAGTCCTCGCTCTGTGTCCCGGTCAGTCCTCGCTCCGTGTCCCGGTCAGTCCTCGCTCTGTGTCCCGGTCAGTCCTCGCTCTGTGTCCCGGTCAGTCCTCGCTCTGTGTCCCGGTCAGTCCTCGCTCCGTTTCCCGGTCAGTCCTCGCTCCGTTTCCCGGTCAGTCCTCGCTCTGTGTCCCGGTCAGTCCTCGCTCTGTGTCCCGGTCAGTCCTCGCTCCGTGTCCCGGTCAGTCCTCGCTCCTTGTCCCGGTCAGTCCTCGCTCTGTGTCCCGGTCAGTCCTCGCTCCGTGTCCCGGTCAGTCCTCGCTCTGTGTCCCGGTCAGTCCTCGCTCCGTGTCCCGGTCAGTCCTCGCTCCTTGTCCCGGTCAGTCCTCGCTCCGTCTCCCGGTCAGTCCTCGCTCTGTGTCCAGGTCAGTCCTCGCTCCGTGTCCCGGTCAGTCCTCGCTCCGTGTCCCGGTCAGTCCTCGCTCCGTGTCCCGGTCAGTCCTCGCTCCGTGTCCCGGTCAGTCCTCGCTCCGTTTCCCGGTCAGTCCTCGCTCCGTTTCCCGGTCAGTCCTCGCTCCGTCTCCCGGTCAGTCCTCGCTCCGTGTCCCGGTCAGTCCTCGCTCCGTGTCCCGGTCAGTCCTCGCTCTGTGTCCCGGTCAGTCCTCGCTCTGTGTCCCGGTCAGTCCTCGCTCTGTGTCCCGGTCAGTCCTCGCTCTGTGTCTCGGTCAGTCCTCGCTCCTTTTTCCCGTCAGTCCTCGCTCCATTTCCCGCTCAGTCCTCGCTCTGTGTCCACGTCAGTCCTCGCTCTGTGTCCCGGTCAGTCCTCGCTCTGTGTCCCGGTCAGTCCTCGCTCTGTGTCCAGGTCAGTCCTCGCTCTGTGTCCCGGTCAGTCCTCGCTCTGTGTCCCGGTCAGTCCTCGCTCTGTGTCCCGGTCAGTCCTCGCTCCGTTTCCCGGTCAGTCCTCGCTCTGTGTCCCGGTCAGTCCTCGCTCCATTTCCCAGTTAGTCCTCGCTCTGTGTCGCGGTCAGTCCTCGCTCTGTGTCCCGGTCAGTCCTCGCTCTGTGTCCCGGTCAGTCCTCGCTCCGTGTCCCGGTCAGTCCTCGCTCCTTGTCCCGGTCAGTCCTCGCTCTGTGTCCCGGTCAGTCCTCGCTCCTTGTCCCGGTCAGTCCTCGCTCTGTGTCCCGGTCAGTCCTCGCTCTGTTTCCCGGTCAGTCCTCGCTCTGTGTCCCGGTCAGTCCTCGCTCCGTTTCCCGGTCAGTCCTCGCTCTGTGTCCCGGTCAGTCCTCGCTCTGTGTCCCGGTCAGTCCTCGCTCTGTGTCCCGGTCAGTCCTCGCTCTGTGTCCGGTCAGTCCTCGCTCTGTGTCCCGGTCAGTCCTCGCTCTGTGTCCCGGT
>NW_024470848.1:22500-25000 GCF_017639515.1 Carcharodon carcharias
GTTCCTCCTCATCGCCCACCCTGGGGCCGTCCGCACTGCCACCGATGCCTGTTGCAGTCGCAAGAGAAGGGCGAGCGCGTGAGCGGCCGGTCCGGGGAGAGTCGGGCGGAGGCGAGGGGAGCGGAGGGGAGGGGAGGGAGGGGAGGGGAGGGGTGGGGAGGGAGCGAGGGAGAGAGGGAGACGTAGGGCGAGGGAGAGAGGCAGGGAGGGGAGGGGAGTCTGGAGGGAGAGAGGGAGAGAGCAGAGACAGAGGGAGGGAGGGAGAGAGAGCGGGAGAAGCAGAGACAGAGAAAGAGAGAGACAGAGAGAGAGAGGATGAGAGAGAGAGACAGAGAGAGAGACAGACAGAGAGAGAGAGACACAGAGAGACAGAGAGAGACAGAGAGAGACAGAGGGGGAGAGGGGAGAGAGCGGGAGAGATAGAGAGAGAGATAGAGTGAGAAACAGAGGAAGAGAGAGAAAGGGAGAGAAACAGAGAGAGAGGAGAGAGAGACGGAGCGAGAGAGAGTGACAGGGAGAGAGGAGAGAGTGGGAGAGAGAGAGACAGAGAGAGAGCGGGAGAGAGAGAGAGAGAAAGATAGAGACAGACAGATAGATAGAAACAGAGGGAGTTGGAGGGAGAGACAAAGGGAGAGATGGAGAGAGAGACAGACAGAAAGGCAGAGGGAGAGAGAGGAAGAGAGACGGACAGAGAGAGAGAGATAGGGAGAAAGAGGGAGGGAGACAGAGAGAGAGGGAGAGAGAGAGAGGAATTGACCCCAATCGGCATCTGGCAGGGATTTCGCGAGGTGAGGGGATTTGGTGAGACATCACGAGCGGGGTACACACCATCCACCTCCTCATCACCGCCCTCGGGAGAGTTTGCGGCGGCCTGGGTGCATAAAGAGGGGCGGGAGTGAGTAAAACATGTCCCCTCCCTTAGTCTCCAACCTGAGGCACCCCCGCCCAGACCCTCAGCATTGGCACCAGGGGGAGAGTCACTCAGTCCCTCTCTCTCTCAGGGAGATATCTGTACACTGACTGGTGTCTCTCAGTCCCCTATATCTCAAGGAGATATCTGGACACTGAGTGGTGTCTCTTAGTCCCTCCATCTCAGGGAGATAAGTGTAAACTGACTGATGTCACTCAGTCCCTCTCTCTCAGGGAGATATCTGTACACTGACTGGTGTCTCTCAGTCCCTCTCTCTCAGGGAGATATCTGTACACTGACTGGTGTCACTCAGTCCCTCTCTCCCTCAGGGTGATATCTTAACACTGACTGGTGTCCTTCAGTTCCCTCTCCCTCAGGGAGATATCTGTACACTGACCGGTGTCTCTCAGTCCCTCTCTCTCTCATGGATTTAACTGTACACTGACTGGTGTCTCTCAGTCTCTCAGTCTCTCTCTCTCAGGGAGATATCTGTACACTGACTGGTGTCTCTCAGTCCCCTCTCTCTCAGGGAGATATTTGTAAACTGTCTGGTGTCTCTCAGTCTCTCTCTCCCAGGGAGATATCTGTACACTGACTGGTGTCTCACAGTGTGTCTCTCTCAGGGAGATATCTGTACACTGACTGGTGTCTCTCAGTCCCCTCTCTCTCTCAAGGAAATATCTGTACACTGACTGGTGTATCTCAGTCCCTCTCTCTCTCAGGGAGATATTTGTACACTGACTGGTATCTCTCAGTCCCTCTCTCTCAGAGAGATATCTGTACACTGACTGGTGTCTCTCAGTCCCCTCTCTCTCTCAAGGAAATATCTGTACACTGACTGGTGTATCTCAGTCCCTCTCTCTCTCAGGGAGATATTTGTACACTGACTGGTATCTCTCAGTCCCTCTCTCTCAGGGAGATATCTGCACACTGACTGGTGTCTCTCAGTCCCTCTCTCTCAAGGAGATATCTGTCCTCTGCCTGGTGTCTCTCAGTCCCTCTCTCTCAGGCAAATATCTGTACACCGACTGATGACTCTCAGTCCCCTCTCTCTTTTTCAGGGAGATATCTGTACACTGACTGGTGTCTCTCAGTCCCATCACTCTCTATCAGGTTGATATCTGTACATTGACTAGTGTCTCGCTGTCCCCTCTCACTCAGGGTGATATCTGTACACTGACTGGTGTCTCTCAGTCCCTCTCTCACAGGGAGATATCTGTACACTGACTGGGGTCTCTCATTCTCTCTCTCTCAGGGAGATTATCTGTACACTGATGGTGTCTCTCAGTCCCTCTCTCTCAGGTTGATATCTGTACACTGATTGGGGTCTCTCAATCCCTCTCTCTCTCTCTCAGGGAGATATCTGTACACTGACTGTTGTCTCTCAGTCCCCCCTCACTCAGGGACATATCTGTACACTGACTGGTGTCTCTCAGTCCCTCCCTCTCTCAGGGAGATATCTGTACACTGACTGGTGTCTTTCAGTCACTCTCTCTCAGGGAGAGATCTGTACACTGATTGCTGTCTCTCAATCCCTCTCTCTCTCATGGAAAAATCTATCCACTGACTGGTGTCTATCCATCCCCTCTA
>NW_024470848.1:32500-85000 GCF_017639515.1 Carcharodon carcharias
AACTGGTGGCCCCACCAGAGCGTGGCCAGCTGCATTTGGAATGGTTTGGGGTCCGGTGGGACAGGGGCTGATCTACCGTGTGACCTGCGGGGAAAACACACTCCCTACCCTACCCTTCCCAACATCGATTGTGCACACAGCGGCCAATGGGATCTTGCTGAGCATTGCATCTGCGCAGGACTCAGTGCTGAAGGGGTTACTGATTAGGAGAGAGAAAGAAGGGACTGGGAACAACGGGAAAATCAACTCCCAGTGAGTGGGTGGGGATATGAGCGAAACCTGTCCGACAGCTATTGCTTTCCCTCAAAATATAGGCAGCAGGCCAAACAAAGTATGATCATGAACAGACAAGTAAACATTAACACACAACCGGGAGCACATATAAACTTAAAAACACTCCCGGAGACACCCTGTAACTATTAACATAGGCCCGGAGACCACCTGTAAATTTTAACACAATCCCGGGGATCCCCTATAAATATTAACACACTCCCGGTAACACCCTGTAAATATTAACACCCTCCCAGGGACACCCTTTAAATATTAACACACTCCCGAAGACCCCCTGTAAATATTAACACACTCCCGGGGACACCCTGTAAATATTAACACACTCCCGGGGACACCCTGTAAATACTAACACACACCCGGGGACACCCTGTAAATATTAACACACTCCCGGAGACACCCTGTAACTATTAACACACTCCCGGGGACCCCCTGTAAATATTAACACACTCCCGGGGAAACCCTGTAAATATTAACACACTCCCGGGGACCCCCTGTAAATATTAACACACTCCCTGGGACCCCCTGTAAATATTAACACACTCCCGGGGAAACCCTGTAAATATTAACACACTCCCGGGGACCCCCTGTAAATATTAACACACTCCCAGGGACACCCTGTAAATATTAACACACTCCCGGGGACCGCTGTAAATATTAACAAACACCCGGGCAACCCCTGTAAATATTAACACAATCCCGGTGACACACGTGTAAATATTAACACACCCCCAGAGACCCCCTGTAAATATTAACACACTCCCGGAGACACCCTGTAAATATTAACACACTCCCGGGGACACCCTGTAAATATTAACACACTCCCAGGGACCCCCTGTAAATATTAACACACTCCCGGGGACACCCTGTAAATATTAACACACTCCCGGGGACACCCTGTAAATATTAACACACTTGCGGGGACAACCTGTAAATATTAACACAAACCCGGAGACCCCCTGTAAATATTAACACACTCCCGGAGACACCCTGTAAATATTAACACACTCTCGGAGACACCCTGTAAATATTAACACACTCCCGGAGACACCCTGTAAATATTAACACACTCTCGGAGACACCCTGTAAATATTAACACACTCTCGGAGACACCCTGTAAATATTAACACACTCCCGGAGACACCCTGTAAATATTAACACACTCTCGGAGACACCCTGTAAATATTAACACACTCTCGGAGACACCCTGTAAATATTAACACACTCCCGGAGACCCACTGTAAATATTAACACACTCCCGGGGAGCCCCTGTAAATATTAACACACTCCCGGAGACACCCTGTAAATATTAACACACTCCCGGTGACCCCCTGTAAATATTAACACACTCCCGGGAACCCTCTGTAAATATTAACACACTCCCAGGACTCCTGTAAATATTAAGAAACTCCTGGGGAGCCCCTGTAAATATTAACACACTCCCGGGAACCCCCTGTAAATATTAAGTAACTCGCGGGGAACCCATGTAAATATTAACGAACTTCCGGGGACCCCCCTCTAAATATTAAAACTTTCCTGGAGACCCTCTGTAAATATTAACACACTCCCGGGGACACCCTGTAAATATTGACAGAGCCCGGAGACCAACTGTAAATATTCACACAATCCCAGGGAAACGCTGCAAATATTAACACGCTCCCGGTGAACACCCTTTAAATATTATCACATTCCTGGTGGATCCCTGTAAATATTAACACACTCCCGGGGTCACCATGTAAATATTAACACACTCCCGGGGACTCCCTGTAAATATTAACACACTCCCGGGGACACTCTGGAAATACTTACACACTCCCAGGTACCCCCTGTAAATATTAACACACTCCCGGGGACACCCTGTAAATATTAACACATTCCCGGGGACACCCTGTAAATATTAACACACTCCCGAAGACCCTCTGTAAATATTAACACACTCCCGCAGACCACCTTTAAATATTAATAAACACCCGGGGACACCCTGTAAATATTAACACACTCCCGGGGACCCCATGTAAATATTGACAAACTCCCGGGGACGCCCTGTAAATATTAACACACTCCCGGGAACACCCTTTAAATATTAACACACTCCCGAGGACACCCTGTAAATACTAACACACTCCCGGGGACCTCCTGTAAATATTAACACAATCCCAGGGAAACCCTGTAAATATTAACACATCCTGGAGACACCCTGTAAATATTAACACACTCCCGGGGAAATCCTGTAAATATTAACACACTCCCGGGGACGCCCTGTAAATATTAACACACTCCCGGGGACCACCTGTAAATATTAACACAATCCCGGAGATCCCCAGTCAATATTAACAAACTCCAGGGGACACCTCATTAATATTAACACACTCCCGGAGACAACCTGTAAATATTAACACACTCCCCGGGACCCACTGTAAATATTAACACACTCCCGGGGAAACCCTGTAAATATTAAGACACTACCAGGGAACCCCTGTAAATATTTACACACTCCCGGGGAAACCCTGTAAATATTAACAGACTCCCAGGGACACTCTGAAAATATTAACACATTCCCGGAGAGACCCTGTAAATATTAACACACTCCCGGAGACCCCCTGTAAATATTAACACACTCCCGGAGACCCCCTGTAAATATTAACACACTCCCGGGGACCCACTGCAAATATTAACACAATCCCAAGGAAACCCTGTAAATATTAACACATCCTGGAGACACCCTGTAAATATTAACACACTCCCGGGGAAATCCTGTAAATATTAACACACTCCCGGGGACACCCTGTAAATATTAACACACTCCCGGAGACCCCCTGTAAATATTAACACACTCCCGGGGACACCCTGTAAATATTAACACACTCCCGGGGACGCCCTGTAAAGATTAACACACTCCCGGGGACCAACTGTAAATATTAACACACTCGGGGAGATCCCCAGTCAATATTAACAAACTCCAGGGGACACCTCATTAATATTAACACACTCCCGGAGACAACCTGTAAATATTAACACACTCCCCGGGACACTCTGTAAATATTAACACAATCCCAGGGAAACCCTGTAAATATTAACACACACCCAGGGAACCCCTGTAAATATTTACACACTCCCGGGGAAACCCTGTAAATATTAACAGACTCCCAGGGACACTCTGTAAATATTAACACACTCCCGGGGACACGCTGTAAATATTAACACACTCCTGAGGACCGCCTGTAAATATTAACACACTCCCGGGGACCCCCTGTAAATATTAACACACTCCCGGAGACACCCTGTAAATATGAACACACTCCCGGGGACCCCCTGTAAATATTAACACACTCCCGGAGACACCCTGTAAATATTAACACACTGCCGGGGAAAACCTGTAAATATTAACACTCTCCCGCGGACCCCCTGTAAATATTAACACACTCCCGGAGACCCACTGTAAATATTAACACACTCCCGGGGACACCCTGTAAATATTAAGACACCCTGTAAATATTAACACACTCCCGGGGACCACCTGTAAATATTAACACACTCCCGGGGACCCCCTGTAAATATTAACACAATCTCGGGGACACCCTGTAAATATTAACACACTACCGGGGAACCCATGTAAATATTAACACACTCCCGGGGACACCCTGTAAATATTAACACACTTCCGGGGACCCCTGTAAATATGATCACACTCCCGGGAACACCCTGTAAATATTAAGACACTCCCGGGGACCTCCTGTAAATATTAACACACTCCCGGTGACACCCTGTAAATATTAACACACTCCCGGGGACCCCCTGTAAATATTAACACACTTCCGGAGACCCCCTGTAAATATTAACACACTCCCGGTGACACCCTGTAAATATTAACGCTCTCCCGGAGACACCCTGTAAATATTAACACATTCCCCGTGACACCGTGTAAATATTAACACATTCCCGTGGACACCCTGTAAATATTAACACACTCCCCGGGACCCCATGTAAATATTAACACAATCCCAGGGAAACCCTGTAAATATTAACACATCATGGAGACCCCCTGTAAATATTAACACACTCCCAAGGAAACCCTGTAAATATTAACACGCTCCCGGGGACCCCCTGTAAATATTAACACACTCCCGGGGACCCCCTGTAAATATTAACACACTACTGAGGACCCTCTGTACATATTAACATACTCCCGGGGACACCCTGTAATTATTAACACACTCCGGGAGATCCCCAGTCAATATTAACAAACTCCGGGGGACAACTTATTAATATTAACATACTCCCGGAGACACCCTGTAAATATTAACACATTCCCGGGGACACCCTGTAAATATTAACACACTCCCGAAGACCCTCTGTAAATATTAACACACTCCCGCAGACCACCTTTAAATATTAATAAACTCCCGGGGACACCCTGTAAATATTAACACACCCCCGGGGACCCCATGTAAATATTGACAAACTCCCGGGGACGCCCTGTAAATATTAACACACTCCCGGGAACACCCTTTATATATTAACACACTCCCGAGGACACCGTGTAAATATTAAGACACTCCCGGGGACCCCCTGTAAATATTAACACACTCCCGGAGACACCCTGTAAATATTAACACACTACTGAGGACCCTCTGTACATATTAACATACTCCCGGGGACACCCTGTAATTATTAACACACTCCGGGAGATCCCCAGTCAATTTTAACAATCTCCGGGGGACACCTAATTAATATTAACATACTCCCGGAGACACCCTGTAAATATTAACACACTCACCGGGACACCCTGTAAATATTAACACAATCCCAGGAAAACCCTGTAAATATTAACACACTCCCGGGGACCCCCTGTAAGTATTAACACTCTCCCGGAGACCCCCTGTAAATATTAACACACTCCCGGGGACCCCCTGTAAATATTAACACACTCCCGAAGACCCCCTGTAAATATTAACACACTCCCGGGGACACGCTGTAAATATTAACACACTCCTGAGGACCGCCTGTAAATATTAACACACTCCCGAAGACCCCCTGTAAATATTAACACACTCCCGGGGACACCCTGTAAATATTAACACACTCCCGGGGACACGCTGTAAATATTAACACACTCCTGAGGACCGCCTGTAAATATTAACACGCTCCCGGGGACACCTTGTAAATATTAACACACTCCCGGGGACACGCTGTAAATATTAACACACTCCTGAGGACCGCCTGTAAATATTAACACACTCCCGGGGACCCCTTGTAAATATTAACACACTCCCGGGGACACCCTGTAAATATTAACACACTCCTGAGGACCGCCTGTAAATATTAACACACTCCCGGGGAGCCCCTGTAAATATTATCACACTCCCGGAGACCCCCTGTAAATATTAACACACTACTGAGGACCCTCTGTACATATTAACATACTCCCGGGGACACCCTGTAAATATTAACACACTCCTGGAGATCCCCAGTCAATTTTAACAATCTCCGGGGGACACCTTATTAATATTAACATACTCCCAGAGACACCCTGTAAATATTAACACACTCACCGGGACCCCCTGTAAATATTAACACAATCCCAGGAAAACACTGTAAATATTAACACACTCCCGGGGACCCACTGTAAACATTAACACACTCCCGGAGACCCCCTGTAAATCTTAACACACTCCCGGGGATCCCCTGTAAATATTAACACACTCCCGAAGACGCCCTGTAAATATTAACACACTCCCGGGGACACCCTGTAAATAATAACACACTCCTGAGGACCGCCTGTAAATATTAACACACTACCGGGTGCCCCCTGTAAATATTAACACACTTCCGGAGACACCCTGTAAATATTAAAACACTCCCGCGGAAGCCCTGTAAATATTAACACACTCCCGGGGACCCCCTGTAAATATTAACACACTCCCGGAGAGCTCCTGTAAATATTATCACACTCCCGGAGACCACCTGTAAATATTAACACACACCCGGGGACACCCTGTAAATATTAACACATTCCCGGAGAAACTCTGTAAATATTAACACACACCTGGAGACAACCTGTAAACATTAACACACTCCCGGGGACCCCATGTAAATATTGACACACTCCCGGGGACCCGCTGTAAATATTAACACACTCCCGGGGACTGCCTGTAAATATTAACAACTTCCCGGGGGCACCCTGTAAATAGTAACACACTCCCGGAGATCGCCAGTCAATATTAACAAACTCCAGGGGACACCTCATTAATAATAACACACACCCGGAGACAAGCTGTAAATATTAACACACTCCCGGGACACCATGTAAATATTAACACAATCCCAGGGAAACCGTGTAAACATTAACACACTCCCGGGGAAACCCTGTAAAAATTAACACACTCCCGGGGACACCCTGTAAATATTTACACACTCCCGGGGAAACCCTGTAAATATTAACACACTCCCAGGGTGCACTCTGAAAATATTAACACATTCCCGGAGACAACCTGTAAATATTAACACACTCCCGGAGACCCCCTGTAAATATTAACACACTCCCGGGGACCCCCTGTCAATATTAACACACTCCCGGGGACCCACTGTAAATATTAACACACTCCCGGTGACACCCTGTAAATATTAACACACTCCCGGGGACCCACTGTAAACATTAACAGTCTACCGGGGACACACCTGTAAATATTAATAAACTCCCGTAGACCCCCTGTAAATATTAACACACTACCGGGGACCCCCTGTCAATATTAACACACTCCCGGAGACCCCCTGTAAATATTAACACACTCCTGGGGACACCCTGTAAATATTAACACACTACTGAGGACCCTCTGTACATATTAACATACTCCCGGGGACACCCTGTAAATATTAACACACTCCTGGAGATCTCCAGTCAATTTTAACAATCTCCGGGGGACACCTTATTAATATTAACATACTCCCAGAGACACCCTGTAAATATTAACACACTCACCGGGACCCCCTGTAAATATTAACACAATCCCAGGAAAACACTGTAAATATTAACACACTCCCGGGGACCCACTGTAAATATTAACACACTCCCGGAGACCCCCTGTAAATCTTAACACACTCCCGGGGATCCCCTGTAAATATTAACACACTCCCGAAGACGCCCTGTAAATATTAACACACTCCCGGGGACACCCTGTAAATAATAACACACTCCTGAGGACCGCCTGTAAATATTAACACACTACCGGGTGCCCCCTGTAAATATTAACACACTTCCGGAGACACCCTGTAAATATTAAAACACTCCCGCGGAAGCCCTGTAAATATTAACACACTCCCGGGGACCCCCTGTAAATATTAACACACTCCCGGAGACCACCTGTAAATATTAACACACTCCTGAGGACCGCCTGTAAATATTAACACACTCCCGGGGAAACCCTGTAAATATTAACACTCTCCCGGGGACCCCCTGTAAATATTAACACACTCCCGGAGACACCCTGTAAATATTAACACACTCCCGGAGACCCCCTGTAAATATTAACACACTCCCGGGGACACCCTGTAAATATTAAGACACTCCCGGAGAAACTCTGTAAATATTAACACACACCCGGAGACACCCTGTAAATATTAACACACTCCCGGGGACTCCCTGTAAATATTAACACCCTCCCGGGGACCCCCTGTAAATATTAACAGACTTCCGGAGACCCCCTGTAAATATTAACACACTCCCCGGGACACCCTGTAAATATTAACACACTCCCAGGGAAACCCTGTAAATATTATCACACTCCCGGAGACCCCCTGTAAATATTAACACACTCCCGGGGACCCCCTGTAAATATTAACACGCTCCCGGGGAGCCCCTGTAAATATTAACATGCACCCGGGGAGCCCCTGTAAATATTAACACACTCCCGGGGACCCCCTGTAAATATTAACACTCTCCCGGGGACTCCCTGTAAATATTAACACACTCCTGGGGACTCCCTGTAAATATTAACACACTCCCGGGTCACCCTGTAAATATTAACACACTCCCGGAGAAACTCTGTAAATATTAACACACACCTGGAGACACCCTGTAAACATTAACACACTCCCGGGAACCCCATGTAAATATTGACACACTCCCGGGGACCCGCTGTAAATATTAACACACTCCCGGGGACTCCCTGTAAATATTAACAACCTCCCGGGGACACCCTGTAAATATTAACACACTCCCGGAGATCCCCAGTCAATATTAACAAACTCCAGGGGACACCTCATTAATAATAACACACACCCGGAGACAAGCTGTAAATATTAACACACTCCCGGGACACCCTGTAAATATTAACACAATCCCAGGGAAACCCTGTAAATATTAACACACTCCCGGGGACCCCCTGTAAACATTAACACACTCCCGGGGAAACTCTGTAAATATTAACACACTCCCGGGGACACCCTGTAAATATTTACACACTCCCGGGGAAACCCTGTAAATATTAACACACTCCCAGGGACACTCTGAAAATATTAACACATTCCCGGAGACACCCTGTAAATATTAACACACTCCCGGAGACCCCCTGTAAATATTAACACACTACCGGGGACCCCCTGTAAATATTAACACACTCCCGGAGACCCCCTGTAAATATTAACATACTCCTGGGGACACCCTGTAAATATTAACACACTACTGAGGACCCTCTGTACATATTAACATACTCCCGGGGACACCCTGTAATTATTAACACACTCCTGGAGATCCCCAGTCAATTTTAACAATCTCCGGGGGACACCTTATTAATATTAACATACTCCCAGAGACACCCTGTAAATATTAACACACTCACCGGGACCGCCTGTAAATATTAACACAATCCCAGGAAAACACTGTAAATATTAACACACTCCCGAAGACGCCCTGTAAATATTAACACACTCCCGGGGACACCCTGTAAATATTAACACACTCCTGAGGACCGCCTGTAAATATTAACACACTCCCGGAGAGCTCCTGTAAATATTATCACACTCCCGGAGACCACCTGTAAATATACACACACTTCAGGGGACACCATGTAAATATTAAAACACTCCCGGAGAAACTCTGTAAAAATTAACACACACCCGGAGACACCCTGTAAATATTAACACACTCCCGGGGACCCCCTGTAAATGTTAACACACTCCGGGGAACCGTATAAATATGAACACACTCCTGAGGACCGCCTGTAAATATTAACACACTCCCGGGGAAACCCTGTAATAATTAACACTCTCCCGGGGACACCCTGTAAATATTAAGACACTCCCGGAGAAACTCTGTAAATATTAACACACACCCGGAGACACAATGTAAATATTAACACACTCCCGGGGAACCCCTGTAAATATTAACACACTCCCGGGGACCCCCTGTAAATATTAACAGCCTTCCGGAGACACCCTGTAAATATTAAGACACTCCCCGGGACCCCCTGTAAATATTAACACACTCCCAGGGAAACCCTGTAAATATTAACACATCCTGGAGACCCCCTGTAAATATTAACACACTCCCGGGGAAACCCTGTAAATATTAACACACTCCCGGGGACGCCCTGTAAATATTAACACACTCCCGGGGACCACCTGTAAATATTAACACACTCCCGGAGATCCCCAGTCAATATTAACAAACCCCAGGGGACACCTTATTAATATTAACACACTCCCCGGGACACCCTGTAAATATTAACACAATCCCAGGGAAACCCTGTAAATATTATACACTCCCGGGGACCCCCTGTAAATATTAACACACTCCCGGGGAAACTCTGTAAATATTAACACACTCCCGGGGAAACCCTGTAAATATTAACACACTCCCAGGGACACTCTGAAAATATTAACACATTCCCGGAGACACCCTGTAAATATTAACACTCTCCCGGAGACCCCCTGTAAATATTAACACACTCCCGGGGACCCCCTGTAAATATTAACACACTCCCGGGGACCCCCTGTAAATATTAACACACTCCAGGAGACTCCCTGTAAATATTAGCACACTCCCGGAGACACCCTGTAAATATTAAGACACTCCCGGGGACCTCCTGTAAATATTAACACACTCCCGGTGACACCCTGTAAATATTAACACACTCCCGGGTACCCCCTGTAAATATTAACACACTCCCGGGGACACCCTGTAAATATTTACACAATCCCGGAGACCCCCTGTAAATATTAACACACTCCCGGTGACCCCCTGTAAATATTAACACAATCCCCGGGACCCCGTGTAAATATTAACACAATCCCAGGGAAACCCTGTAAATATTAACACACTCCCGGGGACCCCTGTAAATACTAACACATCATGGAGACCCCCTGTAAATATTAACACACTCCCAAGGAAACCCTGTAAATATTAACACACTCCCGGGGACCCCTGTAAATATTAACACATCATGGAGACCCCCTGTAAATATTAACAAACTCCCAAGGAAACCCTGTAAATATTAACACAATCCCGGGGACACCCTGTAAATATTAACACACTACTGAGGACCCACTGTACATATTAACATACTCCCGGGGACACCCTGTAATTATTAACACACTCCGGGAGATCCTCAGGCAATATTAACAAACTCCGGGGGACACCTTATTAATATTAACATACTCCCGGAGACACCCTGTAAATATTAACACACTCACCGGGACCCCCTGTAAATATTAACACAATCCCAGGGGAACCCTGTAAATATTAACACACTCCCGGAGACCCCTGTAAATATTAACACACTCCCGGGGACCCCCTGTAAATATTAAAACACTCCCAGAGACCCACTGTAAATATTAACACACTCCCGGGGACCCCCTGTTAATATTAACACTCTCCCGGGGAAACCCTGTAAATATTAACACACTCCCGGGGAGCCCCTGTAAATATTAACACACTCCTGTGGACACCCTGTAAATATTTATACACTCCCGGGGAAACCCAGTAAATATTAACACACTCCCAGGGACAATCTGAAAATATTAACACATTCTCGGAGACACCCTGTAAATATTAACACACTCCCGGGGACCGCTGTAAATATTAACAAACTCCCGGGGACACCCTGTAAATATTAACACGCTCCCGGGGTCCCCCTGTAAATATTAACACGCTTCCGGGGACCCCCTGTAAATATTAACACACTCCCGGGGACCCCCTGTAAATATTAACACACTCCCGGAGACCCCCTGTAAAGATTAAGACACTCCCGGGGACTCCCTGTAAATATTAACACACTCCCGGGGACACCCTGTAAATATTAACACACTCCCGGGGACCGCTGTAAATATTAACAAACTCCCGGGGACACCCTGTAAATATTAACACGCTCCCGGGGTCCCCCTGTAAATATTAACACGCTTCCGGGGACCCCCTGTAAATATTAACACACTCCCCGGGACCCCCTGTAAATATTAACACAATCCCAGGGAAACCCTGTAAATATTAAGACACTCCCCGGGACCCCTGTAAATATTAACACAATCCCAGGGAAACCCTGTAAATATTAACACATCATGGAGACCCCCTGTAAATATTAACACACTCCCGGGGAAACCCTGTAAATATTAACACACTCCCGGGGACGCCCTGTAAATATTAACACACTCCCGGAGATCCCCAGTCAAAATTAACAAACTCCAGGGGACACCTTATTAATATTAACACACTCCCGGAGACAACCTGTAAATATTAACACACTCCCCGGGACACCCTGTAAATATTAACACAATCCCAGGGAAACCCTGTAAATATTAACACACTCCCGGGGACCCCCTGTAAATATTTAAACACTCCCGGGGAAACCCTGTAAATGTTAACACACTCCCAGGGACACTCTGAAAATATTAACACATTCCCGGAGACACCCTGTAAATATTAACACACTCCCGGAGACACCCTGTAAATATTAACACATTCCCGGGGACACCCTGTAAATATTAACACACTCCCGGGGAGACCCTGTAAATATTAACACACTCCTGAGGACCGCCTGTAAATATTAACACACTACCGGGGACACCCTGTAAATATTAACACACTTCCGGAGACAACCTGTAAATATTAAAACACTCCCGCGGAAGCCTGTAAATATTAACACACTCCCGGGGACCCCCTGTAAATATTAACACACTCCCGGGGACCCCCTGTAAATATTAACACACTCCCGGAGAGCTCCTGTAAATATTATCACACTCCCGGAGACCACCTGTAAATATACACACACTTCAGGGGACACCATGTAAATATTAAAACACTCCCGGAGAAACTCTGTAAATATTAACACACACCCGGAGACACCCTGTAAATATTAACACACTCCCGGGGACCCCCTGTAAATGTTAACACACTCCGGGGAACCGTGTAAATATGAACACACTCCTGAGGACCGCCTGTAAATATTAACACACTCCCGGGGAAACCCTGTAAATATTAACACTCTCCCGGGGACCCCCTGTAAATATTAACACACTCCCGGAGTGCTCCTGTAAATATTAACACACTCCCGGAGACCCCCTGTAAATATTAACACACTCCCGGGGACACCCGGTAAATATTAAGACACTCCTGGAGAAAATCTGTAAATATTAACACACACCCGGAGACACCCTGTAAATATAAACACACTCCCGGGGACCCCCTGTAAATATTAACACACTCCCGGGGACGCCCTGTAAATATTAACTCACTCCCGGGGACCACCTGTAAATATTAACACACTCCCGGAGATCCCCAGTCAATATGAACAAACCCCAGGGGACACCTTATTAATATTAACACACTCCCCGGGACACCCTGTAAATATTAACACAATCCCAGGGAAACCCTGTAAATATTAACACACTCCCGGGGACACCCTGTAAATATTTAAACACTCCCGGGGAAACCCTGTAAATATTAACACACTCCCAGGGACACTCTGAAAATATTAACACATTCCCGGAGACACCCTGTAAATATTAACACTCTCCCGGAGAACCCCTGTAAATATTAACACACTCCCGGGGACCCCCTGTAAATATTAACACACTCCTGGAGACACCCTGTAAATATTAACACACTCCCGGGGACCTCCTGTAAATATTAACACACTCCCGGTGACACCCTGTAAATATTAACACACTCCCGGGTACCCCCTGTAAATATTAACACACTCCCGGGGACACCCTGTAAATATTTACACACTCCCGGAGACACCCTGTAAATATTAAGACACTCCCGGGGACCTCCTGTAAATATTAACACACTCCCGGGGACACCCTGTAAATATTAACACACTCCCGGGTACCCCCAGTAAATATTAACACACTCCGGGGGACACCCTGTAAATATTTACACAATCCCGGAGACCCCCTGTAAATATTAACACACTCCCGGGTACCCCCTGTAAATATTAACACACTCCCGGGGACACCCTGTAAATATTTACACAATCCCGGAGACCCCCTGTAAATATTAACACACTCCCGGGGACCCCCTGTAAATATTAACACACTCCCCGGGACCCCGTGTAAATATTAACACAATCCCAGGGAAACCCTGTAAATATTAACACACTCCCAGGGACCCCTGTAAATACTAACACATCATGGAGACCCCCTGTAAATATTAACACACTCCCAAGGAAACCCTGTAAATATTAACACACTCCCGGGGACCCCTGTAAATATTAACACATCATGGAGACCCCCTGTAAATATTAACAAACTCCCAAGGAAACCCTGTAAATATTAACACACTCCCGGGGACACCCTGTAAATATTAACACACTACTGAGGACCCACTGTACATATTAACATACTCCCGGGGACACCCTGTAATTATTAACACACTCCGGGAGATCCTCAGGCAATATTAACAAACTCCGGGGGACACCTTATTAATATTAACATACTCCCGGAGACACCCTGTAAATATTAACACACTCACCGGGACCCCCTGTAAATATTAACACAATCCCAGGGGAACCCTGTAAATATTAACACACTCCCGGAGACCCCCTGTAAATATTAACACACTCCCGGGGACCCCCTGTAAATATTAAAACACTCCCGGAGACCCACTGTAAATATTAACACATTCCCGTGGACCCCCTGTAAATATTAACACACTCCCGGGACCCCCTGTTAATATTAACACACGCCCGGAGAAACCCTGTAAATATTAACACACTCCCGGGGACACCCTGTAAATATTAACACACTCCTGAGGACCCCCTGTAAATACTAACACACTCCCAGGGACACCCTGTAAATATTAACACACTCCCGGGTAAACCCTGTAAATATTAACACTCTCCCGGGGACCCCCTATAAATATTAACACTCTCCCGGGGAAACCCTGTAAATATTAACACACTCCCGAGGAACCCCTGTAAATATTAACACACTCCTGTGGACACCCTGTAAATATTTATACACTCCCGGGGAAACCCAGTAAATATTAACACACTCCCAGGGACAATCTGAAAATATTAACACATTCTCGGAGACACCCTGTAAATATTAACACACTCCCTGGGACACTCTGAAAATATTAACACATTCTCGGAGACACCCTGTAAATATTAACACACTCCCGGGGACACCCTGTAAATATTAACACACTCCCGGGGACCCCTGTAAATATTAACAAACTTCCGGGGACCCCCTGTAAATATTAACAAACTCCCGGGGACACCCTGTAAATATTAACACGCTCCCGGGGTCCCCCTGTAAATATTAACACGCTTCCGGGGACCCCCTGTAAATATTAACACACTCCCCGGGACCCCCTGTAAATATTAACACAATCCCAGGGAAACCCTGTAAATATTAAGACACTCCCCGGGACCCCTGTAAATATTAACACAATCCCAGGGAAACCCTGTAAATATTAACACACTCCCGGAGACCCCCTGTAAATATTAACACACTCCCGGAGATCCCCAGTCAATATTAACAAACTCCAGGAGACACCTTATTAATATTAACACACTCCCGGAGACAACCTGTAAATATTAACACACTCCCCGGGACACCCTGTAAATATTAACACAATCCCAGGGAAACCCTGTAAATATTAACACACTCCCGGGGACCCCCTGTAAATATTAATACACTCCCGGGGAAACCCTGTAAATATTAACACACTCCCGGGACACCCTGTAAATATTTAAACACTCCCGGGGAAACCCTGTAAATATTAACACACTCCCAGGGACACTCTGAAAATATTAACACAATCCCGGAGAAACCCTGTAAATATTAACACACTCCCGGAGACCCCCTGTAAATATTAACACATTCCCGGGGACACCCTGTAAATATTAACACACTCCAGGGGACCCACTGTAAATATTAACACACTCCCGGAGACACCCTGTAAATATTAAGACACTCCCGGGGACCTCCTGTAAATATTAACACACTCCCGGTGACACCCTGTAAATATTAACACACTCCCGGGGACACCCTGTAAATATTAACACACTCCGGACACCCCCTGTAAATACTAACACACTCCCAGGGACACCCTGTAAATATTAACACACACCGGGTAAACCCTGTAAATACCTGTAAATATTAACACACTAATCCTGAGTTATCTTTAATATTAACACTCTCCTGGGACCCCCCAGTAAATATTACCACCCTCCGTCAACTCGCACCCGGAGACACCTGCAAATAATTAACACACATCCCGTGACACCCTGTAAATATTAACACACCTCCATTGACCCCCCTGGTTAATATTAACACAATCCGCGGAGACACCCTGAAAATTTAACACACACACGAGACTCCCCTGTAAATATTAACACACTCCCGGGGACAACCATGTAAAAATTAACACTATCCGGGATACAACCGCTGCAAATATAACGACCCCCCCATTGACCCCCTGAAAATATTAACACAATCCCGGAGACACCCTTTAAATATTAACACTTTCCCGGGGACTCCCTGTAAATATTATCACACTCCCGGGGACACGCTGTAAATATTAACACACTCCCGGGGACGCCCTGTAAATATTAAAACACTCCCGGAAACCCGCTGTAAATATTAACACACTCCCGGAGACCCCCTGTAAATATTAACACACTCCCGGAGACCCCCATCAATATTAACACATTTTCGGGGACCTCCTGTATATATTAACACACTCCCGGGGAACCCCTGTAAATATTAACACACTCCCGGGGACCCCCTGTAAATATTAACACGCACCCGGAGACCCCCTGTAAATATTAACACACTCCCGGAGACCCTTCGTAAATATTAACACACACACGGGGCCACCCTGTCAATATTAACACACTCCCTGATACCCTTCGTAATTATTAACACAATCCCGGGGACCCCCTGTAAATATTAAAACTTTCGCGGAGACCCCCTTTAAATATTAACACATTCCCGGGGACTCCCTTTAAATATTAACAAACTCCCGGGACCCCCTGTAAATATTAACACACTCCCGGAGAAACCTGTAAATATTAACACTCTCGCGGAGACACCCATTAAATATTAACACACTCCCGGGGACCCCCTGTAAATATTAACACACTCCCGGGTACACCCTGTAAATATTAACACACTCCCGGGGACACCTTGTAAATATTAACACACTCCCGGGTACACCCTGTAAATATTAACACACTCCCGGAGACAACCTGTAAATATTAACACTCTCCCGGGGACACCCTGTAAATATTAACACAATCCCGGGGAGACTTTGTAAATATTAAAACACTCCCGGGGAACCCCTGTAAATATAAACACACTCCCGTAGAATCCTTGTAAATATTAACACCCTCCCGGAGACACCCCGTAAATATTAACACATTCCCGGGGATCCGCTGTAAATATTAACACACGCCCGGAGACACGTTGTAAATATTAACACACTCCCGGGGACCCCCTGTAAATATTAACACACTCCCGGGGACACCCTGTAAATATTAACACACTCCCGGGGGCACCCTGTAAATATTAACACACTCCCAGTGACACCCTGTAAATATTAACACACTCCCAGGGACACCCTGTAAATATTAACACACTCCCGGTGACACCCTGTAAATATTAACACACACCAGGGGAAACCCTGTAAATATTAACACACTCCCGGAGACCTCCTGTAAATATTAACACACTCCCGGGCAGCACCTGTAAATATTAACACACTCCCGGAGACCCCCTGTAAATATTAACACACTCCCGGAGAGCCCCATCAATATTAACACACTCTCGGGGACCTCCTGTATATATTAACGCACTCCCGGTGACACCCTGTAAATATTTACACACTCCCAGGGACCCCCTGTAAATATTAAAACGCACCCGGAGAACCCCTGTAAATATTAACACACTCCCGGAGACCCTACGTAAATATTAACACACTCACGGGGCCCCCCTGTAAATATTGACACACTCCCGGTGACACCCTGTAAATAATAACACACCCCCGGGGACCCCCTTTAAATATTAACACACTCCCGGAGACACCCTGTAAATATTAACACATTCCCGGGAACAACCTGTAAATATTAACACTCTCGCGGAGACACCCTGTGAATATTAACACACTCGCGGAGACCCCCTGTAAATATTAACACACTCCCGGAGACACCCTGTAAATATTAACACACTCCCGGAGGCTCCCTGTAACTATTAGCACACTCCCGGAGACACCCTGTAAATATTAACACACTCCCGGAGACCCCCTGTAAATATTAACACACTCCCGGAGGTTATCTGTAAATATTAACACTCTACTGGGGACCCCCTGTAAATATTAACACACTCCCGGGGACACACTGTAAAATTAACACACTCCCGGGTACGCCCTGTAAATATTAACAGACTCCCATTGACCCCCTGTAAATATTAACACAATCCCGGAGACACCCTGTAAATATTAACACACTCCCGGGGACTCCCTGTAAATATTATCACACTCCCGGTGACACCCTGTAAATATTAGCACACTCCCGGGGACACCCTGTAAATATTAACACACTCCCGGAGACCCCCTGTAAATATTAACACACTCCCGGAGACACCCTGCAAATATTAACACACTCTCGGGGACCTCCTGTAAATATTAACACACTCCCGGGGAACCCCTGTAAATATTAACACACTCCCGGGGACCCCTGTAAATATTAACACTCTCCCGGGTCCCCCTGTAAATATAAACACACCCCCGGAGACACCTTGTAAATATTAACACACTCCCGGGGACCCCCTGTTAATATTAACATTCTCCCGGCGACACCCTGTAAATATTAACACATTCCCGGGGACCCCCTGTAAATATTAACACACTCCCGGAGACACCCTGTAAATAATAACACACTCCCGGGGACCCCCTGTAAATATTAACAAACTCCCGGAGACACCTTGTAAATATTAACACTCTCCCGGGGACACCCTGTAAATATTTACACACACCCGGAGACACCCTGTAAATATTAACACATTCCCGGGGACACCCTGTAAATATTAACACTCTCTCGGAGAAACCCTGTAAATATTAACACAATCCCGGAGACCCCCTGTAAATATTAAGACACTCCCGGAGAAACCCTGTAAATATTAACACACTCCCGGAGTCACCCTGTAAATATTAGCACACTCCCGGAGACACCCTGTAAATATTAACACACTTCCGGAGACCCCCTGTAAATATTAACACACTCCCGGAGTTTATCTTTAAATATTAACACTCTCCTGGGGACCCCCAGTAAATATTAATACACTCCCGGAGACACCTTGCAAATATTAACACACTCCCGGGGACACCCTGTAAATATTAACACACCCCACATTGACCCCCTGTAAATATTAACACAATCCCGGAGACACCCTGTAAATAATAACACACACACAGAGACCCTCTGTAAATATTAACACACTACCGGGGACACCATGTAAAAATTAACACACTTCCGGGTACACCCTGCAAAATATTAACACACCCCCCATTGACCCCCTGTAAATATTAACACAATCCCGGAGACACCCTGTAAATATTAACACTTTCCCGGGGACTCCCTGTAAATATTATCACACTCCCGGGGACACACTGTAAATATTAACACACTCCCGGGGACACCCTGTAAATATTAAAACACTCTCGGAAACCCCCTGTAAATATTAAAACACTCCCGGAAACCCCCTGTAAATATTAACACACTCCCGGAGACACCCTGCAAATATTAACGCACTCCCGGAGACCCCCTGTAAATATTAACACACTCCCGGAGACCCCCATCAATATTAATACATTCTCGGGGACCTCCTGTATATATCAACACACTCCAGGGGAACCCCTGTAAATATTAACACACTCCCGGGGACCCCCTGTAAATATTAACACGCACCCGGAGACCCCCTGTAAATATTAACACAATCCCTGATACCCTTCGTAATTATTAACACAATCCCGGGGACCCCCTGTAAATGTTAAAACTCTCGAGGAGACCCCCTTTAAATATTAACACAGTCCCGGGGACTCCCTGTAAATATTAACAAACTCCCGGGACCCCCTGTAAATATTAACACACTCCCGGAGAAACCTGTAAATATTAACACTCTCGCGGAGACACCCATTAAATATTAACACACTCCCGGGGACCCCCTGTAAATATTAACACACTCCCGGGTACACCCTGTAACTATTAACACACTCCCGGGGACCCCTTGTAAATATTAACACACTCCCGGGTATACCCTGTAAATATTAACACATTCCCGGAGACAACCTGTAAATATTAACACTCTCCCGGGGACACCCTGTAAATATTAACACAATCCCGGGGAGACTTTGTAAATATTAAAACACTCCCGGGGAACCCCTGTAAATATAAACACACTCCCGGAGAATCCTTGTAAATATTAACACATTCCCGGGGACCCTCTGTAAATATTAACACACTCCCGGAGACACCCCGTAAATATTAACACATTCCCGGGGATCCGCTGTAAATATTAACACACGCCCGGAGACACCCTGTAAATATTAACACACTCCCAGGGACACCCTGTAAATATTAACACACTCCTGGAGACCCCCTGTAAATATTAACACACTCCCGGAGACACCCTGTAAATATTTACACACTCCCGGGGACACCCTGTAAATATTAACACACTCCCGGAGAGCCCCATCAATACTAACACACTCTTGGGGACCTCCTGTATATATTAACAAACTCCCGGGGACCCCCTGTAAATATTAACACACTCCCGGGAAACCCCTGTAAATATTAACACACTCCTGGAGACCCCCTGTAAATATTAACACACTCCCGGATACCCTTCGTAAATATTAACACAATCCCGGGGACCTGCTGTAAATATTAACACTCTCCCGGAGACACCCTGTAAATATTAACACTCTCGCGGAGACCCCCTTTAAATATTAACACACTCCCGGGGACCCCCTTTAAATATTAACACACTCCCGGGGACACCCTGTAAATATTAACACACTCCCGGGGACCACCTGTAAATATTAACACACTCCCGGGGACCCCCTGTAAATATTAACAGACTCCCGGGGACCACCTGTAAATATTAACACTCTCCCGGAGACACCCTGTAAATATTAACACACTCCCGGGGAGTCTTTGTAAATATTAACACACTCCCGGGGAGTCCCTGTAAATATTAACGCACTCCAGGGGAGACTTTGTAATTATTAACACACTCCCGGGGACCCCCTGTAAATATTAACACACTCCCGGGTACACCCTGTAAATATTAACACACTCCCGGAGACACCCTGTAAATATTAACACACTCCCGGGGACCCCCTGTAAATATTAATGCACTCACGGGGACACCCTGTAAATATTAACACGCTCCCGGGGACACCCTGTAAATATAAACACACTCCCGGGGACCCCCTGTAAATATTAACACACTCCCAGGGACACCCTGTAAATATTAACACACGCCCGGGGACACCCTTTAAATATTAACACACTCCCGGGGACTCCCTGTAAATATTAACACACATCCGGAGACACCCTGTAAATATTAACACACTCCCGGGGACCCCCTGTAAATATTAACACACTCCCGGCTACACCCTGTAAATATTAACACACTCCCGGGGACACCTTGTAAATATTAACACACTCCCGGGTCCACCCTGTAAATATTAACACACTCCCGGAGACCCCCTGTAAATATTAACACTCTCCCGGGGACACCCTGTAAATATTAACACAATCCCGGGGAGACTTTGTAAATATTAAAACACTCCCGGGGAACCCCTGTAAATATAAACACACTCCCGGAGAATCCTTGTAAATATTAACACACTCCCGGGGACCCTCTGTAAATATTAACACCCTCCCGGAGACACCCCGTATATATTAACACATTCCCGGGGATCCGCTGTAAATATTAACACACGCCCGGAGACACGTTGTAAATATTAACACACTACCGGGGACGCCCTGTAAATATTAACACACTCCCGGAGACACCCTGTAAATATTAACACACTCCCGGGGGCACCCTGTCAATATTAACACACTCCCGGTGACACCCTGTAAATATTAACACACTCCCAGGGACACCCTGTAAATATTAACACACTCCCGGTGACACCATGTAAATATTAACACACTCCCGGAGAGCCCCATCAATACTAACACACTCTTGGGGACCTCCTGTATATATTAACAAACTCCCGGGGACCCCCTGTAAATATTAACACACTCCCGGGAAACCCCTGTAAATATTAACACACTCCTGGAGACCCCCTGTAAATATTAACACACTCCCGGATACCCTTCGTAAATATTAACACAATCCCGGGGACCTGCTGTAAATATTAACACTCTCCCGGAGACACCCTGTAAATATTAACACTCTCGCGGAGACCCCCTTTAAATATTAACACACTCCCGGGGACCCCCTTTAAATATTAACACACTCCCGGGGACACCCTGTAAATATTAACACACTCCCGGGGACCACCTGTAAATATTAACACACTCCCGGGGACCCCCTGTAAATATTAACAGACTCCCGGGGACCACCTGTAAATATTAACACTCTCCCGGAGACACCCTGTAAATATTAACACACTCCCGGGGAGTCTTTGTAAATATTAACACACTCCCGGGGAGTCCCTGTAAATATTAACGCACTCCAGGGGAGACTTTGTAATTATTAACACACTCCCGGGGACCCCCTGTAAATATTAACACACTCCCGGGTACACCCTGTAAATATTAACACACTCCCGGAGACACCCTGTAAATATTAACACACTCCCGGGGACCCCCTGTAAATATTAATGCACTCACGGGGACACACTGTAAATATTAACACGCTCCCGGGGACACCCTGTAAATATAAACACACTCCCGGGGACCCCCTGTAAATATTAACACACTCCCAGGGACACCCTGTAAATATTAACACACGCCCGGGGACACCCTTTAAATATTAACACACTCCCGGGGACTCCCTGTAAATATTAACACACATCCGGAGACACCCTGTAAATATTAACACACTCCCGGGGACCCCCTGTAAATATTAACACACTCCCGGCTACACCCTGTAAATATTAACACACTCCCGGGGACACCTTGTAAATATTAACACACTCCCGGGTCCACCCTGTAAATATTAACACACTCCCGGAGACCCCCTGTAAATATTAACACTCTCCCGGGGACACCCTGTAAATATTAACACAATCCCGGGGAGACTTTGTAAATATTAAAACACTCCCGGGGAACCCCTGTAAATATAAACACACTCCCGGAGAATCCTTGTAAATATTAACACACTCCCGGGGACCCTCTGTAAATATTAACACCCTCCCGGGAACCCCCTGTAAATATTAACACACTCCTGGAGACCCCCTGTAAATATTAACAAACTCCCGGAGACACCCTGTAAATATTAACACACTCCCGGGGACACCCTGTAAATATTAACACACTCCCGGTGACACCCTGTAAATATTAACACACTCCCAGGGACACCCTGAAAATATTAACACACTCCCGGTGACACCCTGTAAATATTAACACACTCCCGGGGACACCCTGTAAATATTAACACACTCCCGGAGACCTCCTGTAAATATTAACACACTCCCGGAGACCCCCTGTAAATATTAACACGCTCTCGGAGACCCGCTGTAAATATTAAAACACTCCCGGAGACCCCCATCAATATTAACACACTCTCGGGGACCCCCTGTAAATACTAACACACTCCCGGGAACCCACTGTAAATATTAACACACTCCCGGAGACCCCCTGTAAATATTAACACACTCACGAGGACCCCCTGTAAATATTAACACACTCCCGGAGACACGTTGTAAATATTAACACACTCCCGGGGACCCCCTGTAAATATTAACACACTCCCGGAGACACCCTGTAAATATTAACACACTCCCGGGTACACCCTGTAAATATTAACACACTCCCGGTGACACCCTGTAAATATTAACACACTCCCAGGGACACCCTGTAAACATTAACACACTCCCAGGGACACACTGTAAATATTAACACACTCCCGGTGACACCCTGTAAATATTAACACACTCCAGGGGAAACCCTGTAAATATTAACACACTCCCGGAGACCTCCTGTAAATATTAACACACTCCCGGAGACCCCCTGTAAATATTAACACGCTCCCGGAGACCCCCTGTAAATAGTAACACACTCCCGGAGAGCCCCATCAATATTAACACACTCTCAGGGACCTCCTGTATATATTAACGCACTCCCGGTGACACCCTGTAAATATTAACACACTCCCAGGGACACCCTGTAAATATTAACACACTCCCGGGAACCCCCTGTAAATATTAGCACACTCCTGGAGACCCCCTGTAAATATTAACACACTCCCGGAGACACCCTGTAAATATTTGCACACTCCCAGGGACACCCTGTAAATATTAACACACTCCCGGTGACACCCTGTAAATATTAACACACTCCCAGGGACACCCTCTAAATATTAACACACTCCCGGTGACACCCTGTAAATATTAACACACTCCCGGGGACACGCTGTAAATATTAACACACTCCCGGAGACCTCCTGTAAATATTAACACACTCCCGGAGACCCCCTGTAAATATTAACACAATCCCGGGGAGACTTTGTAAATATTAACACACTTCCCGGGAATCCCTGTCAATATTAAAGCACTCCGGGGGACCACCTGTGAATATTTACACACTCCCGGGGACACCCTGTAAATATTAACACACTCCCGGGGAGCCCCTGTAAATATTAACACACTCCCGGGGAACCCCTGTAAATAATAACACACTCCTGGGGACCCCCTGTAAACATTAACACTGTCCCGGAGACACCCTGTAAATATTAACACACTCCCGGAGAAACCCTGTAAATATTAACACTCTCGCGGAGACACCCATTAAATATTAAGACACTCCCGGGGACACCTTGTAAATATTAACACGCTCCCGGTTTTACCCTGTAAATATTAACACACACCCGGAGACACCCTGTAAATATTAACACTCTCCCGGGGGCACCCTGTAAATATTAACACTCTCCCGGGGGCACCCTGTAAATATTAACACACTCCCGGGGACCCTCTGTAAATATTAACACACTCCCGGAGACACCCCGTATATATTAACACTTTCCCGGGGATCCGCTGTAAATATTAACACACGCCCGGAGACACGTTGTAAATATTAACACACTCCTGGGGACCCTCTGTATATATTAACACACTCCCGGAGACACCCTGTAAATATTAACACTCTCCCGGAGACCCCCTGTAAATATTAACACACTCCCGGAGACCCCCATCAATATTAACATACTCTCGGGGACCTCCTGTATATATTAACACACTCCCGGGGACACCCTGTAAATATTAACACACTCCCGGGAACCCCCTGTAAATATTAACACACTCCTGGAGACCCCCTGAAAATATTAACAAACTCCCGGAGACACCCTGTAAATATTAACACAGTCCCGGGGACACCCTGTAAATATTAACACACTCCCGGTGACACCCTGTAAATATTAACACACTCCCAGGGACACCCTGAAAATATTAACACACTCCCGGTGACACCCTGTAAATATTAACACACTCCCGGGGACACCCTGTAAATATTAACACACTCCCGGAGACCTCCTGTAAATATTAACACACTCCCGGAGACCCCCTGTAAATATTAACACGCTCTCGGAGACCCGCTGTAAATATTAAAACACTCCCGGAGACCCCCATCAATATTAACACACTCTCGGGGACCCCCTGTAAATATTAACACACTCCCGGGAACCCACTGTAAATATTAACACACTCCCGGAGACCCCCTGTAAATATTAACACACTCACGAGGACCGCCTGTAAATATTAACACACTCCCGGATACCCTTCGTAAATATTAAAACAATCCCGGGGACCCGCTGTAAATATTAACACTCTCCCGGAGACACCCTGTGAATATTAACACTCTCGCGGAGACCCCCTTTTAATATTAACACACTCCCGGGGACTCCCTGTAAATATTAACACACTCCCGGGGACCCCCTTTAAATATTAACACACTCCCGGGGACACCCTGTAAATATTAACACACTCCCGGGGACCACCTGTAAATATTAACACACTCCCGGAGACCCCCTGTAAATATTAACACACTCCCGGGGACCCCCTGTAAATATTAACACTCTCCCGGAGACACCCTGTAAATATTAACGCACTCCCGGGGAGACTTTGTAAATATTAACACACTCCCGGGGAGTCCCTGTCAATGTTAACGCACTCCCGGGGACCCCCTGTAAATATTAACACACTCCCAGGTACACCCTGTAAATATTAACACAGTCCCGGAGACACCCTGTAAATACTAACACACTCCCGGGGACCCCCTGTAAATATTAATGCACTCACGGGGACACCTTGTAAATATTAACACACTCCCGGGGACCCCCTGTAAATATTAACACACTCCCGGGGACCCCCTGTAAATATTAACACACTCCCGGGGACACCCTGTAAATATTAACACACTCCCGGGGACCCCCTTTAAATATTAACACACTCCCGGGGATTTCCTGTAAATATTAACACACTCCCGGGGAGACTTTGTAAATATTAACACACTCCCGGGGAGTCCCTGTCAATGTTAACGCACTCCCGGGGACACCATGTAAATATTAACACACTCCCGGGGACCCCCTGTAAATATTAACACGCTCCCGGGGACACCCTGTAAATATAAACACACTCCCGGGGACCCCCTGTCAATATTAACACAATCCCGGGGACCCCCTGTGAATATTTACACACTCCCGGGGACACCCTGTAAATATTAACACACTCCCGTAGACACCATGTAAATATTAGCACAATCCCGGAGACACCCTGTAAATATTCACGCACTCCCAGAGACACCTTGTAAATATTAACACACTCCCGGAGACTCCCTGTAAATATTAACACACTCCCGGAGACACCCTGTAAATATTAACACACTCCCGGAGACACCCGGTAAATATTAGCACACTCCCGGAGACACCCTGTAAATATTAACACACACCCGGAGACCTTCTGTAAATATTAACATCTTCCCGGAGATTATCTGTAAATATTGACACTCTCCTGGGGACACCCTGTAAAAATTAACACTCTCCCGGGGACACCCTGTAAAAATTAACACACTCCCGCGTACACCCTGTAAATATTAACACACTGCCGGAGACATTTTGTAAATATTAACACACTACCGGAGACACCCTGTAAATATTAACACACTCCCGGTGACACCCTGTAAATATTAACACACTCCCAGTGACACCCTGTAAATATTAACAAACTCCCGGGGACACCCTGTAAATATTAACACACTCCCGGTGACACCCTGTAAATATTAACACACTCCCGGTGACACCCTGTAAATATTAACACACCCCCGGGGACACCCTGTAAATATTAACACATTCCCGGAGACCTCCTGTAAATATTAACACACTCCCGGAGACACCCTGTAAATATTAACACACTCCCGGAGACCCCCATTAATATTAACACACTCTCGGGGACATCCTGTATATATTAACACACTCCCGGGGACCCCATGTAAATATTAACACACTCCCGGGGACCCCCTGTAAATATTAACACACTCCCGGAGACCCCCTGTAAATTTTAACACATTCCCGGAGACCCTTCGTAAATATTAACACACTCACGGGGACCCCCTGTAAATATTAACACACCCCCGGATACACTTCGTAAATATTAACACATCCCGGGGACCCGCTGTAAATATTAACACTCTCCCGGAGACACCCTGTAAATATTAACACTCTCGCGGAGACCGCCTTTAAATATTAACACACTCCCGGGGACTCCCTGTAAATATTAACACACCCCCGGGGACCCCCTGTAAATATTAACACATTCCCGGAGACACCCTGTAAATATTAACACTCTTCCGGGGACCCCCTCTAAATATTAACACACTCCCGAGGACCCCTGTAACTATTAACACACTCCCGGGCCCCCCTGTAAATATTAACACTCTCCCGGAGACACACTGTAAATATTAACACACTCCCGGGGAGTCTTTGTAAATATTAACACACTCCCGGGGAGTCCCTGTCAATATTAACGCACTCCCGGGGACCCCCTGTAAATATTAACACACTCCCGGGTACACCCTGTAAATATTAACAGAGTCCCGGAGACACCCTGTAAATATTAACACACTCCCGGGGACCCCCTGTAAATATTAACACACACCCGGGTACACCCTGTAAATATTAACACACTCCCGGAGACACCCTGTAAATATTAACACACTCCCGGAGACACCCTGTAAATATTAACACACTCCCGGAGACACCCTCTAAATATTAACACACTCCCGGGGACCCCCTGTAAATATTAACACACTCCCGGGGACACCCTGTAAATATTAACACACTCCCGGGTACACCCTGTAAATATTAACACTCACCCGGGGAGACTTTGTAAATATTAACACACTCCCGGAGACACCCTGTAAATATTAACACACTCCAGGGGACACCCTGTAAATATTAACACACTCCCGGAGAAACCCTTTAAATATTAACACACTCCCGTAGACAGCATGTAAATATTAGCACACTCCCGGAGACAACCTGTAAATGTTAACACACTCCCGGAAACACCATGTAAATATTAGCACACTCCCGGAGACACCCTGTAAATATTAACACACTCCCGGAGACCCCGGGTAAATATTAACACACTCCCGGAGACCCTTCGTAAATATTAACACAATCCCGGGGACCCGCTGTAAATATTAACACTCTCCCGGAGACACCCTGTAAATATTAACACTCTCGCGGAGACCCCCTTTAAATATAACACACTCCCGGGGACTCCCTGTAAATATTAACACTCTCCCGGAGACACCCTGTAAATATTAACACTCTCGCGGAGACCCCCTTTAAATATAACACACTCCCGGGGACTCCCTGTAAATATTAACACACTCCCGGGGACCCCCTGTAAATATTAACACATTCCCGGAGACACCCTGTAAATATTAACACTCTTCCGGGGACCCCCTCTAAATATTAACACACTCCCGAGGACCCCTGTAACTATTAACACACTCCCGGGCCCCCCTGTAAATATTAACACTCTCCCGGAGACACACTGTAAATATTAACACACTCCCGGGGAGTCTTTGTAAATATTAACACACTCCCGGGGAGTCCCTGTCAATATTAACGCACTCCCGGGGACCCCCTGTAAATATTAACACACTCCCGGGTACACCCTGTAAATATTAACACAGTCCCGGAGACACCCTGTAAATATTAACACACTCCCGGGGACCCCCTGTAAATATTAACACACACCCGGGTACACCCTGTAAATATTAACACACTCCCGGAGACACCCTCTAAATATTAACACACTCCCGGGGACCCCCTGTAAATATTAACACACTCCCGGGGACCCCCTGTAAAATATTAACACACTCCCGGGTACACCCTGTAAATATTAACACTCACCCGGGGAGACTTTGTAAATATTAACACACTCCCGGAGACACCCTGTAAATATTAACACACTCCCGGAGAAACCCTTTAAATATTAACACACTCCCGTAGACAGCATGTAAATATTAGCACACTCCCGGAGACAACCTGTAAATGTTAACACACTCCCGGAAACACCATGTAAATATTAGCACACTCCCGGAGACACCCTGTAAATATTAACACACTCCCGGAGACCCCGGGTAAATATTAACACACTCCCGGAGACCCTTCGTAAATATTAACACACTCCCGGAGACCCTTCGTAAATATTAACACAATCCCGGGAACCCCCTGTAAATATTAACACTCTGCCGGAGACACCCTGTAAATATTAACACTCTCGCGGAGACCCCCTTTAAATATTAAGACACTCCCGGGGACACCCTGTAAATATTAACACTCTCCCGGAGACACCCTGTAAATATTAACACTCTCGCGGAGACCCCCTTTAAATATTAACACACTCCCGGGGACTCCCTGTAAATATTAACACACTCCCGGGGACCCCCTGTAAATATTAACACAGTCCCGGAGACACCCTGTAAATATTAACACACTCCCGGGGACCCCCTGTAACCCCCCCCCCCCCCCCCCCCCCCCCTGTAAATATTAACCCCCCCCCACCCCCTGTACCCCCCCCTAACCCCCCCCCCCCCCCCCCCCCCCCCCCCCCCCCCCCCCCCCCCCCACCCCCCCCCCCCACCCCCCCCCCCCCCCCCCCCCCCCCCCCCCCCCCCCCCCCCCCCCCCCCCCCCCCCCCCCCCCCCCCCCCACCCCCCCCCCCCCCCCCCCCCCCCCCCCCACCCCCCCCCCCCCCCCCCCCCCCCCCCCCCCCCCCCCCCCCCCCCCCCCCCCCCCCCCCCCCCCCCCACCCCCCCCCCCCCCCCCCCCCCCCCCCCCCCCCCCCCCCCCCCCCCCCCCCCCCCCCCCCCCCCCCCCCCCCCCCCCCCCCCCCCCCCCCCCCCCCCCCCCCCCCCCCCCCCCCCCCCCCCCCCCCCCCCCCCCCCCCCCCCCCCCCCCCCCCCCCCCCCCCCCCCCCCCCCCCCCCCCCCCCCCCCCCACCCCCCCCCCCCCCCCCCCCCCCCCCCCCCCCCCCCCCCCCCCCCCCCCCCCCCCCCCCCCCCCCCCCCCCCCCCCCCCCCCCCCCCCCCCCCCCCCCCCCCCCCCCCCCCCCCCCCCCCCCCCCCCCCCCCCCCCCCCCCCCCCCCCCCCCCCCCCCCCCCCCCCCCCCCCCCCCCCCCCCCCCCCCCCCCCCCCCCCCCCCCCCCCCCCCCCCCCCCCCCCCCCCCCCCCCCCCCCCCCCCCCCCCCCCCCCCCCCCCCCCCCCCCCCCCCCCCCCCCCCCCCCCCCCCCCCCCCCCCCCCCCCCCCCCCCCCCCCCCCCCCCCCCCCCCCCCCCCCCCCCCCCCCCCCCCCCCCCCCCCCCCCCCCCCCCCCCCCCCCCCCCCCCCCCCCCCCCCCCCCCCCCCCCCCCCCCCCCCCCCCCCCCCCCCCCCCCCCCCCCCCCCCCCCCCCCCCCCCCCCCCCCCCCCCCCCCCCCCCCCCCCCCCCCCCCCCCCCCCCCCCCCCCCCCCCCCCCCCCCCCCCCCCCCCCCCCCCCCCCCCCCCCCCCCCCCCCCCCCCCCCCCCCCCCCCCCCCCCCCCCCCCCCCCCCCCCCCCCCCCCCCCCCCCCCCCCCCCCCCCCCCCCCCCCCCCCCCCCCCCCCCCCCCCCCCCCCCCCCCCCCCCCCCCCCCCCCCCCCCCCCCCCCCCCCCCCCCCCCCCCCCCCCCCCCCCCCCCCCCCCCCCCCCCCCCCCCCCCCCCCCCCCCCCCCCCCCCCCCCCCCCCCCCCCCCCCCCCCCCCCCCCCCCCCCCCCCCCCCCCCCCCCCCCCCCCCCCCCCCCCCCCCCCCCCCCCCCCCCCCCCCCCCCCCCCCCCCCCCCCCCCCCCCCCCCCCCCCCCCCCCCCCCCCCCCCCCCCCCCCCCCCCCCCCCCCCCCCCCCCCCCCCCCCCCCCCCCCCCCCCCCCCCCCCCCCCCCCCCCCCCCCCCCCCCCCCCCCCCCCCCCCCCCCCCCCCCCCCCCCCCCCCCCCCCCCCCCCCCCCCCCCCCCCCCCCCCCCCCCCCCCCCCCCCCCCCCCCCCCCCCCCCCCCCCCCCCCCCCCCCCCCCCCCCCCCCCCCCCCCCCCCCCCCCCCCCCCCCCCCCCCCCCCCCCCCCCCCCCCCCCCCCCCCCCCCCCCCCCCCCCCCCCCCCCCCCCCCCCCCCCCCCCCCCCCCCCCCCCCCCCCCCCCCCCCCCCCCCCCCCCCCCCCCCCCCCCCCCCCCCCCCCCCCCCCACCCCCCCCCCCCCCCCCCCCCCCCCCCCCCCCCCCCCCCCCCCCCCCCCCCCCCCCCCCCCCCCCCCCCCCCCCCCCCCCCCCCCCCCCCCCCCCCCCCCCCCCCCCCCCCCCCCCCCCCCCCCCCCCCCCCCCCCCCCCCCCCCCCCCCCCCCCCCCCCCCCCCCCCCCCCCCCCCCCCCCCCCCCCCCCCCCCCCCCCACCCCCCCCCCCCCCCCCCCCCCCCCCCCCCCCCCCCCCCCCCCCCCCCCCCCCCCCCCCCCCCCCCCCCCCCCCCCCCCCCCCCCCCCCCCCCCCCCCCCCCCCCCCCCCCCCCCCCCCCCCCCCCCCCCCCCCCCCCCCCCCCCCCCCCCCCCCCCCCGGAGACTCCCTTAAATATTAACCCCCCCCCCCCCCCAACCTGTAAATATTAACACCCCCCCGGAGACCCCCTGTAAATAACCCCCCCCCCCCCCCCCCCCCCCCCCCCCCCCCCCCCCCCGGAGACACCCTGTAAATATTAACACACCCCCGGAGACCCCCCGTAAATATTAACCCCCCCCCCCCCCCCCCCCCCCCCCCCCCCCCCCCCCCCCCCCCCCTGTAAATATTAACACTCTGCTGGAGACACCATGTAAATATTAACACTCTCGCGTAGACCCCCTTTAAATATTAACACACTCCCGGGGACTCCCTGTAAATATTAACGCACTCCCGGGGACCCCCTGCAAATATTAATACACTCCCGGAGACACCCTGTAAATATTAACACACTCCCGGGGACCCCCTGTAAATATTAACACACTCCCGGGGAGTCTCTGTAAATATTAACACACTCCCGGGGACCCCCTGTAAATATTAACACTCTCCCGGAGACACACTGTAAATATTAACACACTCCCGGGGAGACTTGGTAAATATTAACACACTCCCGGGGAGTCCCTGTAAATATTAACGCACTCCCGGGGAGACTTTGTAAATATTAACACACTCCCGGGGAGTCTCTGTCAATATTAACGCACTCCCGGGGATCCCCTGTAAATATTAACACACTTCCGGGTACACCCTGTAAATATTAACACACTCCCGGAGACACCCTCTAAATATTAACACACTCCCGGGGACCCCCTGTAAATATTAACACACTCCCGGGGACCCCCTGTAAATATTAACACTCTCCCGGGGAGACTTTGTAAATATTAACACCCTCCCGGGGAGTCCCTGTAAATATTAACGCACTCCCGGGGACCCCCTGTAAATATTAACACACTCCCGGAGACACCCTGTAAATATTAACACACTCCCGGAGACTCCCTTTAAATATTAACACACTCTCGGGGACAACCTGTAAATATTAACACACTCCCGGAGACACCCTGTAAATATTAACACTCTTCCGGGGACCCCCTCTAAATATTAACACACTCCCGAGGACCCCTGTAACTATTAACACACTCCCGGGCCCCCCTGTAAATATTAACACTCTCCCGGAGACACACTGTAAATATTAACACACTCCCGGGGAGTCTTTGTAAATATTAACACACTCCCGGGGAGTCCCTGTCAATATTAACGCACTCCCGGGGACCCCCTGTAAATATTAACACACTCCCGGGTACACCCTGTAAATATTAACACAGTCCCGGAGACACCCTGTAAATATTAACACACTCCCGGGGACCCCCTGTAAATATTAACACACACCCGGGTACACCCTGTAAATATTAACACACTCCCGGAGACACCCTGTAAATATTAACACACTCCCGGAGACACCCTCTAAATATTAACACACTCCCGGGGACCCCCTGTAAATATTAACACACTCCCGGGGACCCCCTGTAAAATATTAACACACTCCCGGGTACACCCTGTAAATATTAACACTCACCCGGGGAGACTTTGTAAATATTAACACACTCCCGGAGACACCCTGTAAATATTAACACACTCCAGGGGACACCCTGTAAATATTAACACACTCCCGGAGAAACCCTTTAAATATTAACACACTCCCGTAGACAGCATGTAAATATTAGCACACTCCCGGAGACAACCTGTAAATGTTAACACACTCCCGGAAACACCATGTAAATATTAGCACACTCCCGGAGACACCCTGTAAATATTAACACACTCCCGGAGACCCCGGGTAAATATTAACACACTCCCGGAGACCCTTCGTAAATATTAACACACTCCCGGAGACCCTTCGTAAATATTAACACAATCCCGGGGACCCGCTGTAAATATTAACACTCTCCCGGAGACACCCTGTAAATATTAACACTCTCGCGGAGACCCCCTTTAAATATAACACACTCCCGGGGACTCCCTGTAAATATTAACACTCTCCCGGAGACACCCTGTAAATATTAACACTCTCGCGGAGACCCCCTTTAAATATAACACACTCCCGGGGACTCCCTGTAAATATTAACACACTCCCGGGGACCCCCTGTAAATATTAACACATTCCCGGAGACACCCTGTAAATATTAACACACTCCCGGGGACCCCCTGTAAATATTAACACACTCCCGAGGACCCGCTGTAAATATTAACACACTCCCGGGGACCCCCTGTAAATATTAACACTCTCCCGGAGACACCCTGTAAATATTAACGCACTCCCGGGGAGACTTTGTAAATATTAACACACTCCCGGGGAGTCCCTGTCAATGTTAACGCACTCCCGGGGACCCCCTGTAAATATTAACACACTCCCAGGTACACCCTGTAAATATTAACACAGTCCCGGAGACACCCTGTAAATAGTAACACACTCCCGGGGACCCCCTGTAAAAATTAATGCACTCACGGGGACACCTTGTAAATATTAACACACTCCCGGGGACCCCCTGTAAATATTAACACACTCCCGGGGACCCCCTGTAAATATTAACACACTCCCGGGGACACCCTGTAAATATTAACACACTCCCGGGGACCCCCTTTAAATATTAACACACTCCCGGGGATTTCCTGTAAATATTAACACACTCCCGGGGAGACTTTGTAAATATTAACACACTCCCGGGGAGTCCCTGTCAATGTTAACGCACTCCCGGGGACACCATGTAAATATTAACACACTCCCGGGGACCCCCTGTAAATATTAACACGCTCCCGGGGACACCCTGTAAATATAAACACACTCCCGGGGACCCCCTGTCAATATTAACACAATCCCGGGGACCCCCTGTGAATATTTACACACTCCCGGGGACACCCTGTAAATATTAACACACTCCCGGGGAGCCCCTGTAAATATTAACACACTCCCGTGAACCCCTGTAAATATTAACACACTCCCGGGGACTCCCTGTAAATATTAACACACTTCTGGGGACCCCTGTAAATATTAACATTCTCCTGGAGACACCCTGTAAATATTAACACACTCCCGGGGCCACCCTGTAAATATTAACAAACTCCCGGGGAACCCCTGTAAATACTAACACACTCCCGGGGACCCCCTGTAAATATTAACACTCTCCCGGAGACACCCTGTTAACATTAACACACTCCCGGGGAGACTTTGTAAATATTAACACACTCCCGGGGAGTCCCTGTAAATATTAACAAAATCCTGGGACACCCTGTAAATATTAACACAATCCTGGGACACCCTGTAAATATTAACACACTCCCGGGGACACCCTGTAAAAATTAACGCACTCCCGAGGACCCCCTGTAAATATTAACACACTCCCGGAGACACCCTGTAAATATTAACACATTCCCGGGGACACCCTGTAAATATTAACACACGCCCGGAGACACGCTGTAAATATGAACACACTCCCGGGGCCCCCCTGTAAATATTAACACACTCCCGGAGACACCCTGTAAATATTAACACACTCCCGGAGACTCCCTTTAAATATTAACACACTCTCGGGGACAACCTGTAAATATTAACACACTCCCGGAGACAACCTGTAAATGTTAACACACTCCCGGAAACACCATGTAAATATTAGCACACTCCCGGAGACACCCTGTAAATATTAACACACTCCCGGAGACCCCGGGTAAATATTAACACACTCCCGGAGACCCTTCGTAAATATTAACACAATCCCGGGGACCCGCTGTAAATATTAACACTCTCCCGGAGACACCCTGTAAATATTAACACTCTCGCGGAGACCCCCTTTAAATATAACACACTCCCGGGGACTCCCTGTAAATATTAACACACTCCCGGGGACCCCCTGTAAATATTAACACATTCCCGGAGACACCCTGTAAATATTAACACACTCCCGGGGACCCCCTGTAAATATTAACACACTCCCGAGGACCCGCTGTAACTATTAACACACTCCCGGGGACCCCCTGTAAATATTAACACTCTCCCGGAGACACACTGTAAATATTAACACACTCCCGGGGAGTCTTTTTAAATATTAACACACTCCCGGGGAGTCCCTGTAAATATTAACGCACTCCCGGGGAGACTTTGTAAATATTAACACACTCCCGGGGAGTCTCTGTCAATATTAACGCACTCCCGGGGATCCCCTGTAAATATTAACACACTTCCGGGTACACCCTGTAAATATTAACACACTCCCGGAGACACCCTCTAAATATTAACACACTCCCGGGGACCCCCTGTAAATATTAACACACTCCCGGGGACCCCCTGTAAATATTAACACTCTCCCGGGGAGACTTTGTAAATATTAACACCCTCCCGGGGAGTCCCTGTAAATATTAACACACTCCCGGGACACCGTGTAAATATTAACACACTCCCGGGGACCCCCTGTTAATATTAACACACTCCCGGAGACACCCTGTAAATATTAACACATTCACGGGGACCCCCTGTAAATATTAACACACGCCCGGAGACATGCTGTAAATATCAACACCTCCCGGGGACCCCCTGTAAATATTAACAAACTCCCGGAGACACCCTGTAAATATTAACACACTCCTGGGGACACCCTGTAAATATTAACACACTCCCGGAGACACCCTTTAAATATTAACACACTCCCGTAGACACCATGTAAATATTAGCACACTCCCGGAGACACCCTGTAAATATTCACGCACTCCCAGAGACACCTTGTAAATATTAACACACTCCCGGAGACTCCCTGTAAATATTAACACACTCCCGGAGACACCCTGTAAATATTAACACACTCCCGGAGACACCCGGTAAATATTAGCACACTCCCGGAGACACCCTGTAAATATTAACACACACCCGGAGACCTTCTGTAAATATTAACATCTTCCCGGAGATTATCTGTAAATATTGACACTCTCCTGGGGACACCCTGTAAAAATTAACACTCTCCCGGGGACACCCTGTAAAAATTAACACACTCCCGCGTACACCCTGTAAATATTAACACACTGCCGGAGACATTTTGTAAATATTAACACACTACCGGAGACACCCTGTAAATATTAACACACTCCCGGTGACACCCTGTAAATATTAACACACTCCCAGTGACACCCTGTAAATATTAACAAACTCCCGGGGACACCCTGTAAATATTAACACACTCCCGGTGACACCCTGTAAATATTAACACACTCCCGGTGACACCCTGTAAATATTAACACACCCCCGGGGACACCCTGTAAATATTAACACATTCCCGGAGACCTCCTGTAAATATTAACACTCTCCCGGAGACACCCTGTTAACATTAACACACTCCCGGGGAGACTTTGTAAATATTAACACACTCCCGGGGAGTCCCTGTAAATATTAACAAAATCCTGGGACACCCTGTAAATATTAACACAATCCTGGGACACCCTGTAAATATTAACACACTCCCGGGGACACCCTGTAAAAATTAACGCACTCCCGAGGACCCCCTGTAAATATTAACACACTCCCGGAGACACCCTGTAAATATTAACACATTCCCGGGGACACCCTGTAAATATTAACACACGCCCGGAGACACGCTGTAAATATGAACACACTCCCGGGGCCCCCCTGTAAATATTAACACACTCCCGGAGACACCCTGTAAATATTAACACACTCCCGGAGACTCCCTTTAAATATTAACACACTCTCGGGGACAACCTGTAAATATTAACACACTCCCGGAGACAACCTGTAAATGTTAACACACTCCCGGAAACACCATGTAAATATTAGCACACTCCCGGAGACACCCTGTAAATATTAACACACTCCCGGAGACCCCGGGTAAATATTAACACACTCCCGGAGACCCTTCGTAAATATTAACACAATCCCGGGGACCCGCTGTAAATATTAACACTCTCCCGGAGACACCCTGTAAATATTAACACTCTCGCGGAGACCCCCTTTAAATATAACACACTCCCGGGGACTCCCTGTAAATATTAACACACTCCCGGGGACCCCCTGTAAATATTAACACCTTCCCGGAGACACCCTGTAAATATTAACACACTCCCGGGGAGCCCCTGTAAATATTAACACACTCCCGAGGACCCGCTGTAACTATTAACACACTCCCGGGGACCCCCTGTAAATATTAACACTCTCCCGGAGACACACTGTAAATATTAACACACTCCCGGGGAGTCTTTTTAAATATTAACACACTCCCGGGGAGTCCCTGTAAATATTAACGCACTCCCGGGGAGACTTTGTAAATATTAACACACTCCCGGGGAGTCTCTGTCAATATTAACGCACTCCCGGGGATCCCCTGTAAATATTAACACACTACCGGGTACACCCTGTAAATATTAACACACTCCCGGAGACACCCTCTAAATATTAACACACTCCCGGGGACCCCCTGTAAATATTAACACACTCCCGGGGACCCCCTGTAAATATTAACACACTCCCGGGTACACCCTGTAAATATTAACACTCTCCCGGGGAGACTTTGTAAATATTAACACCCTCCCGGGGAGTCCCTGTAAATATTAACGCACTCCCGGGGACCCCCTGTAAATATTAACACACTCCCGGGACACCGTGTAAATATTAACACACTCCCGGGGACCCCCTGTTAATATTAACACACTCCCGGAGACACCCTGTAAATATTAACACATTCACGGGGACCCCCTGTAAATATTAACACACGCCCGGAGACATGCTGTAAATATCAACACCTCCCGGGGACCCCCTGTAAATATTAACAAACTCCCGGAGACACCCTATAAATATTAACACACTCCTGGGGACACCCTGTAAATATTAACACACTCCCGTAGACACCATGTAAATATTAGCACACTCCCGGAGACACCCTGTAAATATTCACGCACTCCCAGAGACACCTTGTAAATATTAACACACTCCCGGAGACTCCCTGTAAATATTAACACACTCCCGGAGACACCCTGTAAATATTAACACACTCCCGGAGACACCCGGTAAATATTAGCACACTCCCGGAGACACCATGTAAATATTAACACACACCCGGAGACCTTCTGTAAATATTAACATCTTCCCGGAGATTATCTGTAAATATTGACACTCTCCTGGGGACACCCTGTAAAAATTAACACTCTCCCAGGGACACCCTGTAAATATTAACACACTCCCGGTGACACCCTGTAAATATTAACACACTCCCAGTGACACCCTGTAAATATTAACAAACTCCCGGGGACACCCTGTAAATATTAACACACTCCCGGTGACACCCTGTAAATATTAACACACTCCCGGTGACACCCTGTAAATATTAACACACCCCCGGGGACACCCTGTAAATATTAACACAATCCCGGAGACCTCCTGTAAATATTAACACACTCCCGGAGACACCCTGTAAATATTAACACACTCCCGGAGACCCCCATTAATATTAACACACTCTCGGGGACGTCCTGTATATATTAACACACTCCCGGAGACCCCCTGTAAATTTTAACACATTCCCGGAGACCCTTCGTAAATATTAACACACTCACGGGGACCCCCTGTAAATATTAACACACCCCCGGATACACTTCGTAAATATTAACACATCCCGGGGACCCGCTGTAAATATTAACACTCTCCCGGAGACACCCTGTAAATATTAACACTCTCGCAGAGACCGCCTTTAAATATTAACACACTCCCGGGGACTCCCTGTAAATATTAACACACCCCGGGGACCCCCTGTAAATATTAACACATTCCCGGAGACACCCTGTAAATATTAACACACTTCCGGGGACCCCCTCTAAATATTAACACACTCCCGAGGACCCCTGTAACTATTAACACACTCCCGGGCCCCCCTGTAAATATTAACACTCTCCCGGAGACACACTGTAAATATTAACACACTCCCGGGGAGTCCCTGTCAATATTAACGCACTCCCGGGGACCCCCTGTAAATATTAACACACTCCCGGGTACACCCTGTAAATATTAACAGAGTCCCGGAGACACCCTGTAAATATTAACACACTCCCGGGGACCCCCTGTAAATATTAACACACACCCGGGTACACCCTGTAAATATTAACACACTCCCGGAGACTCCCTTTAAATATTAACACACTCTCGGGGACAACCTGTAAATATTAACACACTCCCGGAGACAACCTGTAAATGTTAACACACTCCCGGAAACACCATGTAAATATTAGCACACTCCCGGAGACACCCTGTAAATATTAACACACTCCCGGAGACCCCGGGTAAATATTAACACACTCCCGGAGACCCTTCGTAAATATTAACACAATCCCGGGGACCCGCTGTAAATATTAACACTCTCCCGGAGACACCCTGTAAATATTAACACTCTCGCGGAGACCCCCTTTAAATATAACACACTCCCGGGGACTCCCTGTAAATATTAACACACTCCCGGAGACACCCTCTAAATATTAACACACTCCCGGGGACCCCCTGTAAATATTAACACACTCCCGGGGACCCCCTGTAAATATTAACACACTCCCGGGTACACCCTGTAAATATTAACACTCACCCGGGGAGACTTTGTAAATATTAACACACTCCCGGAGACACCCTGTAAATATTAACACACTCCAGGGGACACCCTGTAAATATTAACACACTCCCGGAGAAACCCTTTAAATATTAACACACTCCCGTAGACAGCATGTAAATATTAGCACACTCCCGGAAACACCCTGTAAATATTAACACACTCCCAGAGACACCTTGTAAGTATTAACACACTCCCGGAGACTCCCTGTAAATATTAACACACTCCCGGAGACACCCTGTAAATATTAACACACTCCCGGAGACACTCGGTAAATATTAGCACGCTCCCGGAGACACCCTGTAAATATTAACACACACCCGGAGACCCCCTGTAAATATTAACACACTCCCGGAGATTATCTGTAAATATTAACACTCTCCCGGAGACCCTCTGTAAATATTAACACACTCTCGGGGACACCCTGCAAATATTAACACACTCCCGGGTACACCCTGTAAATATTAACACACCCCCAGAGACCCCGTGTAAATATTAACACTCTCCCGGGGACACCCTGTAAAAATTAACACACTCCCGCGTACACCCTGTAAATATTAACACACGGCCGGAGACATCTTGTAAATATTAACGCACAACCGGAGACACCATGTAAATATTAACACACTCCCGGTGACACCCTGTAAATATTAACACACTCCCGGTGACACCCTGTAAATATTAACACACTCCCGGGGACACCCTGTAAATATTAACACACTCCCGGTGACACCCTGTAAATATTAACACACTCCCGGGGACACCCTGTAAATTTTAACACACTCCCGGTGACACCCTGTAAATATTAACACACTCCCGGGGACACCCTGTAAATATTAACACATTCCCGGAGACCTCCTGTAAATATTAACACACTCCCGGAGACACCCTGTAAATATTAACACACTCCCGGAGACCCCCATCAATATTAACACACTCTCGGGGACCTCCTGTATATATTAACACACTCCCGGGGACCCCATGTAGATATTAACACACTACCGGGGACCCCCTGTAAATATTAACACACTCCCGGAGACCCCTTGTAAATTTTAACACACTCCCGGAGACCCTTCGTAAATATTAACACACTCACGGGGACCCCCTGTAAATATTAACACACTCCCGGATACCTTTCGTAAATATTAACAGAATCCCGGGGACCCGCTGTAAATATTAACACTCTCCCGGACACACCCTGTAAATATTAACACTCTCGCGGAGACCGCCTTTAAATATTAACATACTCCCGTGGACTCCCTGTAAATATTAACACACTCCCGGGTACCCCCTGTTAATATTAACACACTCCCGGAGACACCCTATAAATATTAACACACTTCCGGGGACCCCCTCTAAATATTAACACACTCCCGAGGACCCCTGTAACTATTAACACACTCCCGGGCCCACCTGTAAATATTAACACACTCCCGGGGACCCCCTGTAAATATTAACACACACCCGGGTACACCCTGTAAATATTAACACACCCCCGGAGACACCCTGTAAATATTAACACACTCCCGGAGACACCCTGTAAATATTAACACACTCCCGGAGACACCCTCTAAATATTAACACACTCCCGGGGACCCCCTGTAAATATTAACACACTCCCGGGGACCCCCTATAAATATTAACACACTCCCGGGTACACCCTGTAAATATTAACACTCACCCGGGGAGACTTTGTAAATATTAACACACTCCCGGAGACACCCTGTAAATATTAACACACTCCAGGGGACACCCTGTAAATATTAACACACTCCCGGAGACACCCTTTAAATATTAACACACTCCCGTAGACAGCATGTAAATATTAGCACACTCCCGGAAACACCCTGTAAATATTAACACACTCCCAGAGACACCTTGTAAATATTAACACACTCCCGGAGACTCCCTGTAAATATTAACACACTCCCGGAGACACCCTGTAAATATTAACACACTCCCGGAGACACTCGGTAAATATTAGCACGCTCCCGGAGACACCCTGTAAATATTAACACACACCCGGAGACCCCCTGTAAATATTAACACACTCCCGGAGGTTATCTGTAAATATTGACACTCTCCTGGGGACACCCTGTAAAAATTAACACACTCCCGGTGACACCCTGCAAATATTAACACACTCCCGGGTATACCCTGTAAATATTAACACACCCCCAGAGACCCCGTGTAAATATTAACACTCTCCCGGGGACACCCTGTAAAAATTAACACACTCCCGCGTACACCCTGTAAATATTAACACACTGCCGGAGACATCTTGTAAATATTAACGCACAACCGGAGACACCATGTAAATATTAACACACTCCCGGTGACACCCTGTAAATATTAACACACTCCCGGTGACACCCTGTAAATATTAACACACTCCCGGGGACACCCTGTAAATATTAACACACTCCCGGGGACACCCTGTAAATTTTAACACACTCCCGGTGACACCCTGTAAATATTAACACACTCCCGGGGACACCCTGTAAATATTAACACATTCCCGGAGACCTCCTGTAAATATTAACACACTCCCGGAGACACCCTGTAAATATTAACACACTCCCGGAGACCCCCATCAATATTAACACACTCTCGGGGACCTCCTGTATATATTAACACACTCCCGGGGACCCCATGTAGATATTAACACACTACCGGGGACCCCCTGTAAATATTAACACACTCCCGGAGACCCCTTGTAAATTTTAACACACTCCCGGAGACCCTTCGTAAATATTAACACACTCACGGGGACCCCCTGTAAATATTAACACACTCCCGGATACCTTTCGTAAATATTAACAGAATCCCGGGGACCCGCTGTAAATATTAAAACTCTCCCGGACACACCCTGTAAATATTAACACTCTCGCGGAGACCGCCTTTAAATATTAACATACTCCCGTGGACTCCCTGTAAATATTAACACACTCCCGGGACCCCCTGTAAATATTAACACATTCCAGGAGACACCCTGTAAATATTAAGACACTCCAGGGGACCCCCTGTAAATATTAACACACTCCCTAGGAGCCGCTGTAACTATTAACACACTCCCGGGGACCCCCTGTAAATATTAACACTCTCCCGAGAAACACTGTAAATATTAACACACTCCCGGGGAGTCTTTGTAAATATTAACACACTCCCGGGGAGTCCTTGTAAATATCAACGCACTCCCGGGGAGACTTTGTAAATATTAACACACTCCCGGGGAGTCCCTGTCAATATTAACACACTCCCGGGGACCCCCTGTAAATATTAAACACTCCCGGGTACACCCTGTAAATATTAACACACTCCCGGAGACACCCTGTAAATATTAACACACTCCCGGAGACAACCTGTAAATATTAACACACTCCCGGGGACCCCCTGTAAATATTAACACACTCCCGGAGACAACCTGTAAATATTAACACACTCCCGGGGACACCCTGTAAATATTAACGCACTCCCGGGGACAACCTGTAAATATTAACACAATCCCGGAGACACCCTGTAAATATTAACACACTCCCGGAGACACCCTGTAAATATTAACACACTCCCGGAGACCCCCTGTAAATATTAACACACTCCTGGAGATTATCTGTAAATATTGACACTCTCCTGGGGACACCCTGTAAAAATTAACTTACTCCCGGTGACACCCTGCAAATATTAACACACTGCCGGGTACACCCTGTAAATATTAACACACCCCCAGAGACCCCGTGTAAATATTAACACTCTCCCGGGGACACCCTGTAAAAATTAACACACTCCCGCATACACCCTGTAAATATTAACACACTGCCGGAGACATCTTGTAAATATTAACAAACTCCCGGGGACACCCTGTAAATATTAACACACTGCCGGAGACATCTTGTAAATATTAACAAACTCCCGGGGACACCCTGTAAATTTTAACACACTCCCGGTGACACCCTGTAAGTATTAACACACTCCCGGGGACACCCTGTAAATATTAACACATTCCCGGAGACCTCCTGTAAATATTAACACACTCCCGGAGACACCCTGTAAATATTAACACACTCCCGGAGACCCCCATCAATATTAACACACTCTCGGGGACCTCCTGTATATATTAACACACTCCCGGGGACCCCATGTAGATATTAACACACTACCGGGGACCCCCTGTAAATATTAACACACTCCCGGAGACCCCTTGTAAATTTTAACACACTCCCGGAGACCCTTCGTAAATATTAACACACTCACGGGGACCCCCTGTAAATATTAACACACTCCCGGATACCTTTCGTAAATATTAACAGAATCCCGGGGACCCGCTGTAAATATTAAAACTCTCCCGGACACACCCTGTAAATATTAACACTCTCGCGGAGACCGCCTTTAAATATTAACATACTCCCGTGGACTCCCTGTAAATATTAACACACTCCCGGGACCCCCTGTAAATATTAACACATTCCAGGAGACACCCTGTAAATATTAAGACACTCCAGGGGACCCCCTGTAAATATTAACACACTCCCTAGGAGCCGCTGTAACTATTAACACACTCCCGGGGACCCCCTGTAAATATTAACACTCTCCCGAGAAACACTGTAAATATTAACACACTCCCGGGGAGTCTTTGTAAATATTAACACACTCCCGGGGAGTCCTTGTAAATATCAACGCACTCCCGGGGAGACTTTGTAAATATTAACACACTCCCGGGGAGTCCCTGTCAATATTAACACACTCCCGGGGACCCCCTGTAAATATTAAACACTCCCGGGTACACCCTGTAAATATTAACACACTCCCGGAGACACCCTGTAAATATTAACACACTCCCGGAGACAACCTGTAAATATTAACACACTCCCGGGGACCCCCTGTAAATATTAACACACTCCCGGAGACAACCTGTAAATATTAACACACTCCCGGGGACACCCTGTAAATATTAACGCACTCCCGGGGACTTCCTGTAAATACTAAAACAATCCCGGAGACACCCTGTAAATATTAACACACACGCGGAGACCCCCTATAAATATTAACACACTCCCGGAGACCCCCTGTAAATATTAACACACTCCCGGAGATTATCTGTTAATATTAACACTCTCCTGGGGACCTCCTGTAAATATTAACTTACTCCCGGTGACACCCTGCAAATATTAACACACTGCCGGGTACACCCTGTAAATATTAACACACCCCCAGAGACCCCGTGTAAATATTAACACTCTCCCGGGGACACCCTGTAAAAATTAACACACTCCCGCATACACCCTGTAAATATTAACACACTGCCGGAGACATCTTGTAAATATTAACAAACTCCCGGGGACACCCTGTAAATATTAACACACTGCCGGAGACATCTTGTAAATATTAACAAACTCCCGGGGACACCCTGTAAATTTTAACACACTCCCGGTGACACCCTGTAAGTATTAACACACTCCCGGGGACACCCTGTAAATATTAACACATTCCCGGAGACCTCCTGTAAATATTAACACACTCCCGGAGACACCCTGTAAATATTAACACACTCCCGGAGACCCCCATCAATATTAACACACTCTCGGGGACCTCCTGTATATATTAACACACTCCCGGGGACCCCATGTAGATATTAACACACTACCGGGGACCCCCTGTAAATATTAACACACTCCCGGAGACCCCTTGTAAATTTTAACACACTCCCGGAGACCCTTCGTAAATATTAACACACTCACGGGGACCCCCTGTAAATATTAACACACTCCCGGATACCTTTCGTAAATATTAACAGAATCCCGGGGACCCGCTGTAAATATTAAAACTCTCCCGGACACACCCTGTAAATATTAACACTCTCGCGGAGACCGCCTTTAAATATTAACATACTCCCGTGGACTCCCTGTAAATATTAACACACTCCCGGGACCCCCTGTAAATATTAACACATTCCAGGAGACACCCTGTAAATATTAAGACACTCCAGGGGACCCCCTGTAAATATTAACACACTCCCTAGGAGCCGCTGTAACTATTAACACACTCCCGGGGACCCCCTGTAAATATTAACACTCTCCCGAGAAACACTGTAAATATTAACACACTCCCGGGGAGTCTTTGTAAATATTAACACACTCCCGGGGAGTCCTTGTAAATATCAACGCACTCCCGGGGAGACTTTGTAAATATTAACACACTCCCGGGGAGTCCCTGTCAATATTAACACACTCCCGGGGACCCCCTGTAAATATTAAACACTCCCGGGTACACCCTGTAAATATTAACACACTCCCGGAGACACCCTGTAAATATTAACACACTCCCGGAGACAACCTGTAAATATTAACACACTCCCGGGGACCCCCTGTAAATATTAACACACTCCCGGAGACAACCTGTAAATATTAACACACTCCCGGGGACACCCTGTAAATATTAACGCACTCCCGGGGACAACCTGTAAATATTAACACAATCCCGGAGACACCCTGTAAATATTAACACACTCCCGGAGACACCCTGTAAATATTAACACACTCCCGGAGACCCCCTGTAAATATTAACACACTCCTGGAGATTATCTGTAAATATTGACACTCTCCTGGGGACACCCTGTAAAAATTAACTTACTCCCGGTGACACCCTGCAAATATTAACACACTGCCGGGTACACCCTGTAAATATTAACACACCCCCAGAGACCCCGTGTAAATATTAACACTCTCCCGGGGACACCCTGTAAAAATTAACACACTCCCGCATACACCCTGTAAATATTAACACACTGCCGGAGACATCTTGTAAATATTAACAAACTCCCGGGGACACCCTGTAAATATTAACACACTCCCGGTGACACCCTGTAAATATTAACACACTCCCGGGGACACCCTGTGAATTTTAACACTCTCCCGGTGACACCCTGTAAATATTAACACACTCCCGGGGACACCCTGTAAATATTAACACATTCCCGGAGACCTCCTGTAAATATTAACACACTCCCGGAGACACCCTGTAAATATTAACACACTCCCGGAGACCCCCATCAATTTTAACACAATCTCGGAGACCTCCTGTCTATATTAACACACTCCCGGGGACCCCATGTAAATATTAACACACTCCCGGGGACCCCCTGTAAATATTAACACACTCCCGGAGACCCCCTGTAAATTTTAACACACTCCCGGAGACCCTTCGTAAATATTAACACACTCACGGGGACCCCTGTAAATATTAACACACTCCCGGATACCCTTCGTAAATATTAACACATCCCGGGGACCCGCTGTAAATATTAACACTCTCCCGGAGACACCCTGTAAATATTAACACTCTCGCGGAGACCCCCTTTAAATATTAACACACTCCCGGGGACTCCCTGTAAATATTAACACATTCCCGGGGACCCCCTGTAAATATTAACACATTCCCGGAGACACCCTGTAAATATTAACACACTTCCGGGGACCCCCTCTAAATATTAACACACTCCCGAGGACCCCCTGTAACTATTAACACACTCCCGGGCCCCCCTGTAAATATTAACACTCTCCCGGAGACACACTGTAAATATTAACACACTCCCGGGGAGTCTTTGTAAATATTAACACTCTCCCGGGGAGTCCCTGTAAATATTAACGCACTCCCGGGGAGACTTTGTAAATATTAACACACTCCCGGGGAGTCTCTGTCAATATTAACGCACTCCCGGGGACCCCCTGTAAATATTAACACACTCCCGGGTACACCCTGTAAATATTAACACACTCCCGGAGACACCCTCTAAATATTAACACACTCCCGGGGACCCCCTGTAAATATTAACACACTCCCGGGGACCCCCTGTAAATATTAACACACTCCCGGGTACACCCTCTAAATATTAACACTCACCCGGGGAGACTTTGTAAATATTAACACACTCCCAGGGAGTCCCTGTAAATATTAACGCACTCCCGGGGACCCCCTGCAAATATTAACACACTCCCGGGACACCCTGTAAATATTAACACACTCCCGGAGACACCCTGTAAATATTAACACATTCCCGGGCCCCCCTGTAAATATTAACACACGCCCGGAGACACCCTGTAAATATTAACACACTCCCGGAGACCCCCATCAATATTAACACACTCTCGGGGACCTCCTGTATATATTAACACACTCCCGGGGTCCCCATGTAAATATTAACACACTCCCGGGGACCCCCTGTAAATATTAATACACTCCCGGTGACCCTCTGTAAATTTTAACACACTCCCGGAGACGCTTCGTAAATATTAACACACTCACGGGGACCCCCTGTAAATATTAACACACTCCCGGATACCCTTCGTAAATATTAACACATCCCGGGGACCCGCTGTAAATATTAACACTCTCCCGGAGACACCCTGTAAATATTAACACTCTCGCGGAGACCCCCTTTAAATATTAACACACTCCCGGGGACTCCCTGTAAATATTAACACACTCCCGGGGACCCCCTGTAAATATTAACACATTCCCGGAGACATCCTGTAAATATTAACACACTTCCGGGGACCCCCTCTAAATATTAACACTCTCCCGAGGACCCTCTGTAACTATTAACACACTCCCGGGCCCCCCTGTAAATATTAACACTCGCCCGGAGACACACTGTAAATATTAACACACTCCCGGGGAGTCTTTGTAAATATTAACACACTCCCGGGGAGTCCCTGTAAATATTAACGCACTCCCGGGGAGAATTTGTAAATATTAACACACTCCCGGGGACCCCCTGTAAATATTAACACACTCCCGGGTACACCCTGTAAATATTAACACACTCCCGGAGACACCCTCTAAATATTAACACACTCCCGGGGACCCCCTGTAAATATTAACACACTCCCGGGGACCCCCTATAAATATTAACACACTCCCGGGTACACCCTGTAAATATTAACACACTCCCGGAGACACCCTCTAAATATTAACACACTCCCGGGGACCCCCTGTAAATATTAACACACTCCCGGGGACCCCCTATAAATATTAACACACTCCCGGGTACACCCTGTAAATATTAACACTCACCCGGGGAGACTTTGTAAATATTAACACACTCCCGGGGAGTCCCTGTAAATATTAACGCACTCCCGGGGACCCCCTGTAAATATTAACACACTCCCGGGACACCCTGTAAATATTAACACTCTCCCGGGGACCCCCTGTAAATATTAACACACGCCCGGAGACACGCTGTAAATATCAACACCTCCCGGGGACCCCCTTTAAATATTAACACACTCCCGGAGACACCCTGTAAATATTAACACACTCCAGGGGACACCCTGTAAATATTAACACACACCCAGAGACACCTTGTAAATATTAACACACTCCCGGAGACTCCCTGTAAATATTAACACACTCCCGGAGACCCCTTGTAAATTTTAACACACTCCCGGAGACCCTTCGTAAATATTAACACACTCACGGGGACCCCCTGAAAATATTAACACACTCCCGGATACCCTTCGTAAATATTAACACAATCCCGGGGACCCGCTGTAAATATTAACACTCTCCCGGAGACACCCTGTAAATATTAACACTCTCGAGGAGACCGCCTTTAAATATTAACATACTCCCGGGGACTCCCTGTAAATATTAACACACTCCCGGGGACCCCCTGTAAATATTAACACATTCCTGGAGACACCCTGTAAATATTAAGACACTCCCGGGGACCCCCTGTAAATATTAACACACTCCCGAGGACCCGCTGTAACTATTAACACACTCCCGGGGACCCCCTGTAAATATTAACACTCTCCCGGAGACACACTGTAAATATTAACACACTACCGGGGAGACTTTGTAAATATTAACACACTCCCGGGGATTCCCTGTAAATATTAACGCACTCCCGGGGATACTTTGTAAATATTAACACACTCCCGGGGAGTCCCTGTCAATATTAACGCACTCCCGGGGACCCCCTGTAAATATTAACACACTCCCGGGTACACCTTGTAAATAATAACACACTCCCGGAGGCACCCTGTAAATATTAACACACTCCCGGGGACCCCCTGTAAATATTAACACACTCCCGGGTACACCCTGTAAATATTAACACACTCCCGGAGACACCCTGTAAATATTAACACACTCCCGGAGTCACCCTGTAAAAATTAACACACTCCCGCGTACACCCTGTAAATATTAACACACTGCCGGAGACATCTTGTAAATATTAACACACTACCGGAGACACCATGTAAATATTAACACACTCCCGGTGACACCCTGTAAATATTAACACACTCCCGGTGACACCCTGTAAATATTAACACACTCCCGGGGACACCCTGTAAATATTAACACACTCCCGGTGACACCCTGTAAATATTAACACACTCCCGGGGACACCTTGTAAATTTTAACACACTCCCGGTGACACCCTGTACATATTAACACACTCCCGGGGACCCCCTGTAAATATTAACACACACTCACGGAGTCTGTGTAAACATTAACACTTTCCCGCGGACCCCCTGTAAGTATTAACACACCCCCGGGGTCTCTGCTGATGTGTCTCTGCCAGCCTCGCAATCTGTTGGCAAAGTCCGCATGGGGACAATATTATTGTTGTCTGTGCTATTACCATTTTTAATTTGTTTGTCCCAGAGCGCTAGCACCTCCCTTACCCCCACACCACCACATCATCAGCACCTTTTTGCGCCAGCAAGCTACATTATGAAGTACATGTAGAGACGTAGAATGAGAGAGAGAGTGCGAGAGAGAAACAGAGAGAGACACACAGAGAGAGACAGAGAGAGAGAGAGAGAGCCACAGAGAGACAGAGAGACAGAGAGAGAGAAGAGAGAGAGACAGAGAGAGACACACACACAGAGAGAGACAGAGAGAGAGACAGAGAGAGACAGAGAGAGAGAGAGACAGAAAGAGGGGCAGAGAGACAGAGAGGTAGAGAGTGAGCCAAGGGACAGACAGAGAGAGAGAGGCAGACAGAGGGGCAGAGTGGGAGAAAGAGAGAGAGACAGAGACAGAGTCAGAGAGAGGGGCAGAGAGAGAGATAGACAGACAGAGAGAGAGTGACAGAGAGAGTGACAGAGTGAGAAAGAGAGATGTGCAGAGATGGAGAGAGAGAGAGAAATGCAGAGTCAGAGAGAGACAGAAACAGGGAACGATAGGGATAGACAGCCGTAGCAGGGGATCGAAAGAGAGAGAGAGAAAAATTGAGAGACAGGTAGTGAGAGATGCGGGAGGGGAGAGACACAGGGATAGAGTGACAGAGAGATCGTACAAAAGGGAAACTGATTGGGAGGGAGAGACAGACTGAGAGAAAAGAGAGAGACAGAGAGGGAGAGAGATGAAGAGAGAGAGAGGGGGCAGAAGGACTAAGAACGTCAGAGGCAGGCAGGTAATGAGAAAGATAGAGAGATCGAGAGAGGTAGAGAGAAGGACAGAGAAAGTGACAGAGCGAGAATAACATGAACTCAGAGAGTGGAGTATGAGGGGTCAGTCCCCACGGGGAGACCCATCCCCCTCCCCCCAGCGAGGGGTCAGTCCCCACCGGGTCTCTCGGGGGTTGTGGGAAGGGTGTGGGGGTAAGTGATACTGATCAATGGGAAATATTTCTTGCTGTCCAGTACAGGGTGGGTCAGCTCTACATGATCAACAGGCACAGCGACCAGGAGAGTGGGGGAGCTGATGGTGTGGAAGTCATTACAAACCAGCCCCACACAGACCCACAGCACGGGGTGGGACAGTTCACCCAGAAAAACATCTACCTGAACAGGTAAATCCGGCTGGGAGGGGGGATTGAGAGCGGGACAG